>NC_073694.1:174224065-174379061 GCF_029784165.1 Wyeomyia smithii
GCCGCTATCGTACTAAAGCGCTTCGTTTCATGTGGGGAATAATATCAACAACGAAAAATGACGCGCGTCTTTGCACACCCGAACTTTTTCGCCGTGCCGCTTCCATTTACCTCCTTATAACATCCGCCTCATGGAAGTACCGGCTGCACCTACCGCTGAGGCTGTTACCATACTGCTACTGGTACCCAAAGCTATCAAATCTTCAAATTAGGTGTTTTATTTGTCCTCAAAAGAACAATTGCTCAATTCCATATCGGATATAATGCAATCGCATCTCTGTAATATTACCGACAGTAATAGTCTACTGAACAAAATGATCCAACTTTTCCATTAGAGGAAGTGCCGGCTGATGTACGGCAAAAATCTCGCCCGATCGCTCGCGTTGGCATTCAGCCTGGCAGAGGCCTGAGACGTGGTGACCAACCACAGGGCAAGAGATTTGTTTAATTTGAAGGCAGGCACAGGCGCAACCCGGACGTCCATCCAGCTCACCTTCCGACTAATGAATGTAGCTAGGTTTCCCAGAAACACTCTTTTATAGTCGAAGGGTGCTACGTAATAGGCTACGCCTTTCAGTTCAGTTTTACCATTTCCTAATGTTCATTAGACGAATTATTTCACAATTCGCATTTGAAACCGGAAAAACTTTAGGAGTACAAAGTAGTGCAAAACAAAAAACAACAGAAAAAGAAAAAATATGATACCGCCTGGAAAGAAAACTTTATAACACAGCAAACAATCAGAGATTACGTAATACCCGAACAAAGATTGGAGACAGAAAAGCGCCAACAAAAAGAGAACAATTTGATTGAAAATAAAAACAGAAACAAAATGTAGAACAAAAGTTAGAGTGCATATCGATCGATGATAATATCTGACAGGAAATAGACAAAAAAAATGTGAAATAAAATCAGAAAAAGGAGAAATTTATATGAGGTAGTAAAAAAACACAAAATAGCACGAAAGAAAAAAACAAGAAAGAATGAAAGCATCGACAGTTTATATAATGATGACGAAAAAACGCAAGAGATACCGAAAAGATAAAATTGTTAGACATAATCCTCAGTAAAGAATGGAACGAAAATGAAGAAAGCTATGGATTAAGAATTTCCTATCCAAGATTAGCGTATAACAAAATTTGCCCATCTTTCACCAGTACTAAAACATCGTCATTTCCTTCAAACGCACGAAAGTGACCTCGATTCGCTTTTTAGAGCCTTTTTTTAACGACCCGAAGCTAACATCCCGAACCGATCGCAATCGCAATGTTTTGCTACCAACCAACGGTGACGGCGACGACGACGACACATGGGGAAAAGTCCTACATTTCAAGAAGATTGCTTTTTGTCCCAATCAGCTCTAGCTGGTAAATAGATCCTCGAACAAGGTAACATCGGGTGGGGTGCCTTGTTCCTGCACCAACTCTCACGTGGGGTCAACCAATTTTGACACAAGGCCGCCGGTCAATCGCCTGCCCGATTCCTAATACCGTCATTGTGTGTCAAGTGTGCGCCTATTCTGGGTGAGTAAATTTTCACAGACCCAGTGGAAATACAGGGAAACGTGCGTGCCGACTGCCGAGGATTTTTGCTGTGCACGAATTTTCTATCGGTGGAGAATGGAATGGTCAATCAGATTTGGCTACGGTTTGCCAGTAAATTTGATGTGCTGGCAGTTTATTTCGCCAAGGCTTAAATACTTAATTTCGTTTTGCAGTTACTTTTTTGCTTCGTCATTAATTATAGAGGTTTCCAGTTTTGCTTAGTCTTTTTTCTTATCCATGGCAGAAAAATCGACTCAATACTTACTGTAGTTTTTCATTTTCAAAATGTTTGTGTATTGATTAATGACGTTCTTTGATATTCACCAACAGTTTATAGTTTACAAAGGCACACCATTGTCATGCTTTTTTCCACTCGTTTCCGTAGCTTGCTTTATGGAATAAATCAACAGCAATCACTGCGGTAAGATGCACGCTAAAGCTGGATTACCCATTTAAAGGGGAAACTTGAACACTCTGAGGTACTTAAACTACATGCCAGAAAACTATAAACAATACAATGTGTGTTTAGCGTGGAGCTAACCTTTATACCTCGACACCATTTTCGGCTTGTGCCGGAGGAAAGTAATCAATAAAATGTAAAAACTTCTATGCAAAGTGCTTAGAGACGCAGGGTTTTTCCATTGCAGGTCCTGCTGTCAGCCAAAAAGCGACCTGGCGCTTCACGCTATTCAAATTCAGTGGCAGCGACATGAAGTTTTCGGACGAGTAGAATATGTAAATTATTATTCCTGCGATATTGGGGGAATTTCGTCCGCATACTGAATAGATTACCTTAGCTAACAACAACAAAAACACCACATACTAATGATGATGATTTTCTTATCGCGTGTCGTCCCACTGCTCTAGATTTGTTGTCGGTAAACTCGCGGACTTTCTACGGTGGTACACGGTGTCAAAATTTCTATTATTATCGAATTTTCATGTACCTCTGATTTTTATTTCGCAGAAATGTTGCCAACTGGACAAGAATCAAGGATCGGGAAGTTAAAAAATATTTCATCGGCGATTTTTTGAAAAACTTGGATTTGAATTTTTTAGCGCAAAGCAACAAATAAAATTCCCACTGACTTCACTAATGTCAGTCATATTAACATAGGCAGCAACCAATGCATTTGACGTTAGTGCAGTGTCATTTAATTTAAAAAATTTAACAATTAACCCTCTAGTGCCCAGTGCCGCCTCTAGGCGGTCTTCAGTCGAACCTCTAAAAAGCTTCAATAAGAACTTAAAAAATGTTTATGACGCTTAATAGTGATTTTTTCGAAGTCCGTCTAAAAATTAATTTGGTTACTAGAGGGTTAAGTCAGCCATTTTACCACAGACAAACAGACGGACCACTCCATAGAAAAATTAAAAAAAATGTGGTTCCGATTGATTTGTGCGACACGTACTGGACATATTCCGCAAATGATAAACTTTCAGCCTTTCTGCTGTTTCTGGCAGCACGGCACGCGACTGTATACTGAGTTGAAAAGTAAAAGGGCTGATGTGCACCACCGCTGCGGCGGAAAAATTCCGCGTAATTGAAACTCATTTGAATTGACCGTTATTTTGATACATGAATATAAAATTCATGGTATCTCTGTTTGTCTGTACATTTACCATTAAAATTACCATATAAATCACAGCAACTAATGCATTTGAGGATAGTGCAATGTAACTTCATTTCGAAAATTTTACGAATAAAGCATGGAGCTAGACCACGAGAAGTGCAGAAATTTGGTTTGCGCCTTGTGCTTCAAGTGGAAGAAAGTGCTCGTTCCTCCCTTTCACTCACTTTTTACAGTTGTTATCTGGGGGTGTACTGAAAGTCCAAAGGTAAGTGGAATGTGATCTAATTATGGTTAAATTACTTATTGCTGACGCTTTTTCGAACAAGGTCTGAAGCATCGAGATGTGCACGTTCCCGACTACAATAAAGATACTTAAATATGAATAACTTTAAATTTTTCAAAGGAAAAATGTGTTTTAATGAATTTGTTTACCTAATCCGACTAAGATTGAACATTAGGGATATTTTCTCTACAAAAAAAAACATAAAAACAAACTGGTTTTCTGGTTTCCCGTACGGTTTTCCTGCATTCTCACAAAAATTGTTAAATCCTATTTTTTTTTCTACGCTGAACGTCTTTTAAATAAATTAATTCAATTTTTTTAAAAATCGCCGATGAAATATTTTTTAACTTCCCGATCTTTGATTCTTATCCAGTTGGTAACATTTCTGCGAAAAAAATTAGAGGTACATGAAAATTCGATAATAATATAATAAAATATAATTTTGACACCGTGTGGTAAGTTTCAATCGAAACTTTGGCAATTCATTATCCGTAATAATTTGACAGTGGTCCCCGTGGGTCTGTGGTTAGCGATGTTGATCAGCTAGCTCTCCCACATGATTGTGATATCGGGTTCGATTCTTTTCGAGCTGGAAATTATTTCGACTCAGCACTGGGGCACGGTGTACCGTTGTACTCTTATCCTACACCATGCAAAATGTACCAAAAACGATATCGATAACGAATTCTTTCAACTAATCTAGTTAATCGAGACCGCTATTAGCCCCACAGGTTAGCGTGCGATATTCATTCAGTTCATTCAGTTTAAATAACGTACTGTTTTGTGATGAAATTAAAAATATATAAAATTTCAATCATGATTTAAATTTAAGGCAAATAAATGTTATTTTTCAATTTATTCTCTCATAATATTCAATACCTCTGTCACTCGTTCATCAAACGCTTCATATATTTTTAATTTGGCTGTTATCATTCTTTTAGCTTAAACTTTTTCTTTTTCCTCTCAGTTGGCCTCTAGTTAAGGCGTTCCAAACCTAGCCCGGAAAAGATTGTTAGTGTCACTAAGTATTTGTATAACAAATGGAAGATCAAGTTCCCCAGGGGCCGATGCTTTCATCTGCGTTTTACCATGCTTTTCCCTCTCTATTTCAATTCATTGCCATCCAGTCTCTTTGTTAAAGAAATAAATTTTCCTATATCAAACGTACATTTCAATTAATCTATATCTGTTGATGCAGAACAACAAATAACTCACAAAAAGAGTATTTTTGAAAAAAAAAACTAAAATTCGGCATTATTATTTTGATTTATTTAAAAAAAGGCTCCATTTATAAAGTTAGTCACCCAGAGCTTTATGATTTGATATTACTTTCAAAATCATATTGCATAAATAAAATTTGATTATTCTTTTAAAAGTTGATGTTGAAAAATTTCTATAAAACTTAACGTTTGAGTGAAGAATCGTCTTACATACCTTAATCCTGAAGTTTTACCAAAAGTATTGGAATAATATTGAGGTTTAGCGAAAAATAAATTGCAAAAAAATTTAACCCTTTTTTCTAACTGTTTAAACCTTATTTCGAACTAACTCGAAAAAAAATGCATAACGGAACTGAATTATTATAATCTTTTTGACTAAAAGTATCTATCGTCATTCTGTGCCGAACACGCATCAGTATCGGACGTGTTTGATGATCGCTCCGATAGAATATAAAACAAAAGACGCGTGAGAAAGTGTTGGCATTGTTTGCCTGGTCGAGTAAAGGTTCAAGGTCGCCCGCCTTTGTGCAACTGTTTCGCATCGTGGCTGTTTGCTGGTGCGTAAGCCGATTTGGCTGCTAAGTGATTAGTGCTACAGCAGTGGACGAGAATCTCAACACAAAAGAGGAAAAAGGAGAAGCCAACAGTTGACAGCGAGTTGTGTCGCTGTGCAGAGTGATCTCACACCCGGCTCGCTGCTGGTGGCTGTTTGGAGCTGTTGTATTGGTGCTGCTGGCTGTAACGGCTGGAGCTTCGACTGATCGGACAACCAACCCTGCTGAAAGAAAGAAGTAAAGAGGTACGTGTTCTGTCGGCGCTAGTGCGCTAGATTTAGCGCGATGAATGTAGATCGCTCGCCTAAATGACATCGACGATTGTCTGGCAAATTCATGCACGATAAGACAACTTGCAGACGACAGCGTGGTTTCTGTTACAGGAGCTAAAGCTGCCGAATTGCAAGGACCATTGCAAGATACTTTGGACAATTTGTTTGCTTGGGCTTTACAGCTAGGTATCGAATTCTCTCCGGAGAAGACTGAGATAGTAGTTTTTTCTAGGAAGCATGAACCTGCTCAGCTCCAGCCACAATTAATGAGTAAAACGATTTCTCAGGTTTTGGTACACAAGTATCTTGGTGTCTGGTTCGACTCTAAAAGCACCTGGGGTTGTCACATTAGGTATCTGATGAAAAAATGCCAACAAAGAGTGAATTTTCTTCGTACAATAACCGGATCATGGTGGGGAGCACACCCAGGAGACCTTATAAGGCTTTACCAAACAACGATATTGTCTGTTATTGAGTACGGGTGTTACTGGTGTGGTACTGGAACGAATACAATATCGTTGTTTGCGTATCGCCTTAGGTTGCATGCAGTCGACCCATACGATGAGTTTGGAGGTTTTAGCTGGAGTACTACCATTGAAAAACCGCTTCTGGAGCCTGTCTTCTCGTATTCTAATCAAATCTGAGGTCTTGAACCGTCCCGTGATTGAAAATTTTGAAAGGTTAATCGAACTTAATTCTCAAACCCGTTTTATGACATTGTATTTCAATCACATGTCCCAAAATATTAACCCTTCTTCGAATATTCCAAATCGTGTCGACTTATCAAATACTTCTGATTCTACTGTGTTTTTCGATACATCCATGATAGAAGAAACTCGTGGAATCCCGGATCATTTACACGTGCAGCAGATCCCTAAAATTTTTTCCAATAAATATCGAAACATCAACTGCGACAATATGTACTACACTGACGGATCACTTCTTGATGGGTCCACTGGCTTCGGTATCTTCAATAACAATTTAACCGTCTCCCATAAGCTCGATAATCCTGCTTCTGTTTACGTCGCAGAATTAGCTGCAATTCAGTACACCCTAGGGATTATCGAAAAAATGCCCACGGACCATTATTTCATGTTTACGGACAGTCTCAGTTCCATTGAGGCTCTCCGATCGATGAAAGATGTTAAGCACTCTCCGTATTTCCTGGGGAAAATACGGGAACATCTGAGTGCTTTATCCGAAAAATCTACTCAGATTACCTTAGCGTGGGTCCCTTCTCACTGCTCGATTACGGGTTATGAGAAAGCGGACTCTTTGGCTAAGGTGGGCGCAACAAACGGTGATATTTATGAAAGACCAATTGCCTTTAATGAATTTTTCGAACTCATACGTCAGAATACGATCATCAGTTGGCAAAATGCTTGGACCAGAGGGGAACTGGGAAGGTGGTTACATTCCATAATCCCCAAGGTATCGACGAACCCGTGGTTCAAGGGGTTGGATGTAGGTCGGGATTTCATTTGCGTGATGTCCCGGCTTATGTCCAATCACTATAGATTTGACGCGCATCTCCGTCGTGTTGGGCTCGGGGAAAGTGGTATCTGTGCCTGTGGTGAAGGTTATCACGACATAGAGCACGTTGTTTGGTCATGCCCTGTACACCGTGACGCCAGGTCTAAATTAATAGTTTCCCTTCAGGCCGAAGGTAGGCAACCGGCTGTTCCTGTTCGTGATGTCTTGGCGAGCCGTGACCTATCCTACATGTCCCTTATATACGTTTTCCTGAAATCCATCCACGCCCCAGTTTAGTCCTATCCCCTTCCGCCTACATCCAACCAAACGACAAGAACACGTTAAGACCCCGGATCCGGAAACAGCAATCAGACCCGCACGATGCTCTCAAGGCCCGAGGGAGACAACCCAATATGCCAGTCCGTAATATCTTGGCCCAGCAGCAGAACAAATTTAATGTGCTGCTTACCTATGGCAATGGAAAACCATCAAACAACAAATCAGTGCTTTTAATGCAAAACATTCTAGCTTTAAGTAAGATTTAGTTTCAGCTCGTAGTCGGCAGCGAGGATAAAAAATTGCTTTTAGTTATTAAGATACTTTAAAAAGTAAGCTACTAGATATAATTGGCGCCGTTATACATTAAATTGTATTTGTGCCGTGTAAAATAAATTATAGATGAAGAAAAAAAAAATAAAAGTATCTATGCAACTTTTTTAAAATCATTCAAATACACACATTTTGATGAGTGCTGGAAACCTTAGCATTCAATAAAAATCATCTTTTATTCCGTCATCTTAGACTTTTTACCAAAAGTTTTGTTATAACTTCACGTTTCTTTGAAAAAACCTACTCCTTTTGTTTTTAAATTGAAATTTTAGTGTTTAATTATAACTTGCAGTCATCAAAAAAAAACTACTATAAACATTTTTGAGCTACAACGCTTTGAGTAGAACCCATGTCGAAATGCTCACGCCTTTTTAGAAAATTAGACTAGCGCCTGAACAATTTGTCCCCCTGCGGAAAATACTCGGTTTGCTAAGTCAAATACGCTATCTACAAAAGCTTCATTCAAATCGAAAACGGTCGACTACATATTTACATATTTTCAGATCATATGGCATGAAAAGGCTCTTGAGACTCTATTTCCTTTTTATTATTTTTTTGAAAAAATATTTCCATGTTGATTATTCCAGTACTTCAGCTGCTTCGTCCTTTGACAATTACTTCTAGTGTGTCTATTCAAAGCCATGTATTTGATCTTTTGCCCTTCCGTCTCCATTCTGTAAGTGAGGTACTATAAATCTTACAATTTACTCGCGAAAAATATCTTATCACATCGCCTACCATGGAAAGTCCTGACCGGACGGTTACGGACATTTTACCCAATTAGGTTAAATTAACCTACAGTGAACCACCCGCCAGATTAACTGAATTTATGCAAAAACTCGAGGGATTTTCAGAAAACCTCCAGCGGCAAATATCTTATTCAGCCAATTTGCATCACAAACATTTATAAATCCAGAATTATGTTAAGGAAAATGGAGTTAATCTGGCGGGTGCACACTGTTTCCAAAGCTACAAAAACGCGATCGAATTATTTTGACCCAAAAAACAAGATTTTTGAGCCATAGTGCCTCCAGGAAAGTTGATCCATCAATTATTCTCCATTTTAAAGAAGTTGCAATTTTGTGATTAATCCACTTAACAGTGAGAAGTGAATTTTACTTTTTTCATTTTTGCATATAAAAATTCACTTTGTTCGGCAAAGTTGTTGCACATTTTATAAGAAACAACTTTCTCAAATGTACCATACCTCTATCTGCCTTTTGTGGAGGTTTCTACAGATGGCCACTCAAAATCATTTTTTTGATATAACATTTAGTGGTGAGTTTCTACAATTTTCCAATGTTCTACATTGTTGTTAACTATCAAAAAACACACAATTTTATCCAAGAAAGTTTACTTCAATCTCTCTTATTTCATCGGTTATTGGCGATTCTTATTGGAACAATGCACTAATTTCTATATTTAAGTATAAGTAAAACGTCATTTAGTCCAGATATAGGCATTTGTCTCTCGCTGTCTCCTGTGCAGAGATTTGTAAATAGAACATTCAACTCTTATCTTGAGAACCGTTCGCCCAATCGTTTCGTTGTCAAAGAATGAATTGTATATTTTTGATCAAGCATTCCAATGAATTTATGGTTTTTGCTGGAGAACCATGGACAAATTAAGAAAAACGTGTAATTTCCGAAATATTAATAATTTTTCGAGCTTAAATTAAAAATTACTCGAAAACCGATGCCTTTAGAATGTTTACTACCAAAAGCTTTTTGATTCAAAATGACTCTCTGCATCTTTTGAAATCATCAGAATACAAATATTTTGAAAAATGTTTAAATTAGAATTTTTATAAAAAAATAATCAACCATAAAAAAATTATTTTTCATTTCTCCATCCTGGACTTTTTTTAAAAGTTGTGTATTAACGTCAAGTTTCTTTAAAAAAAAAATTTAAAAAAAATTCAACTCTTTTTTTTAAATTGAAATTTAATGTTTATTTTTATTTATTTTTTTTTTTGGTCAAAAAAATTTTTATTTGTACAGTGTATATTTTTTTTTTTTCATGATACATTTTTAACTCCCTACAACTCATTCTCAGACAGTTTTTCTATACAACCAACGGTTTCTGGGCTACAATGCTTCGAATAAAACCTATGCCAAAAGGCATACGCCCTTTTAGAATGTAATTCATGGGTGTAAAAAATCTCTCCATCTGTGAAAAATGCTCAGTTTGCTAAGCCAAATACGTGTGCAAAGTTTCATTCAAATCAAAAATGGTCGATATTCGACCATAGGTCATTTGGCGCGATCTTGCTCTAATCGCTTCAAGGAAAGACAACAACATTGAACGGGAAAAAGAACACATTTTATATCCGTTTACATTTATAATTATTTAGGACAAACTTTATTAACCTAATACAGGTGCTGATAGAAGGGAATAAAAATGCGTGAATCTTGTCATCTGTCAACTTAGGCAACTCGTCAAACTAACAAAGTTTTTTCCTTCCCCTCTCCTACATCGTTTGTTTGCTCTGTTTCGACACTCATTGTGCCAAGTTGTTGTTACTTCAGCCAGTTGGCGAAGGCGAGCCTCCGGGGATTATCCCATTCATCAACTTTATCCCCGTTCGAAGGAAAATCGGATTAGCTACTTATCTTGGTGGTGCGCTAGTCCGATGGGTTGACGAGAATGTCGCCTTACATAAAAATATTCTCCTGTCGGGAGGCCATTTGCTTTCGTTGTTGTTGTTGTTATTGAACATCGCACTCTGTCTGATTGCGCACCGAAACGATCTTCATCGTTTAGCTTGGTTCTGCCGCATCTGCGGAGCGATTTCTCACTATCGCTGGCGCCTGATGAAGGCGAGAATCTTTTCTATCGTCTAGATTAAATTTTGATTGGAAAATTTTATCTGCTGCCAAATGAAACTACGTTTCTTTGGCTGGGAACTCAGACTGACCTTCCCTAGAGGCTGCAAACAAAGAAAAACGCTGTGACCAATTCGCTTCACGAAGTATCACTGTTATACACTTTTTTGTAAGACGAGCTGAAAGCTATTTAATACAGCTGTTGAAACTATCTCTCCCAGGCAGAATGAAGCACACTTGTTTTAGTTTAAAGTTGCCGTGCCGTACCTTATTTTTTCAAGGTCTGAGCTTGCCTGTGTCTGTTGGGTTAACACGAAACTCATTAACTGGGCTTGCACATCTCCCGGGGGACATTTGTTAAGCGCAAACAAGTCCTACGCTAAACTGAGTACTTTTCTTACCTCTAGGAACTAAAATCACTGCATCACTGGGGAAGGTCGTCTTGGGTAAAACAGCTATTGAGGCTCCCACCAAAACTTCTATGTTTTGTAAACTTAAAGAAATAAAATAATTGCGCCCTGCACCAGTTCCGGTTTCCTCGGCGGACGGGACGGGCAAAAAAAAGTTTAAATTACTCGTGCGTTCCGGAAAACATAATGTCAAGAGCAGTTTCAACAAACTCGAACTTTTTGTCAAGGAAGCTAGGGCCTAACTTCTCGCTTGAAGGACTCGCAAAAAAAAACGTCACACACCTAAGCTTTTCAATATAGTATCTATGCTTTGTAAATTTGACCTGAGGCATTCAACCGTCAAATCGGCAATTCGTTCCTGGAAGTGAGCCATCAATGGGCTTGGCAAAGTTTGTGCAACGACACTCGCCGCAGGAGAAGATGGTGGAAAATTCATCCCATCCTAGCTATCGGTGAAAATTGATGTTTGAGTTTGTGTTTCAATTTGGAAATAGCATGCAATATAATCGATATAATCGGCGATAAACATTTGATCTTTTTCAGCGTCTATCAGTCTATTGTGACAATTATTTTACGATGCCACTCCGAGTGAACGACTACGGAGCTTCGTTGAGACAATTCATTCTCTCCTAGAAATTGAATTTACACTCTTCACTGATAGAAGCGAAGTGTAAATACAAGAAAGAAAAATCACGATATGATAATTATCGGAAGAGAGAAACGATTGCGATCGCTTGAACAAGTTAGCACCCATTCTTTCGGAGTCGCTTGTGCTGACAGCAAAAAGGTCTGTTGTTTAGTGATTTATGCAGACAGCACAAATTTTGGGAAAATTTGCACCAATACAAAAAGAGTTGATGGCAAACCTGCAAAATTTAAAAAAAATCGAAAAAAAACAGCATACGGACTGTAAAAATCGGCAAAAATTTGTAAAGCTGGTATCACTGCACTGGTTTTTGTCTTCTTTTGGTTATTCTACCGCTTGCAGTTTTTTCCTCTCTGAGTTTTTGGTTTGCGATACAATTTTATGGTTATCGCGATCTAAATCCAATAAGATTTTCTCGTGAGAATTTTTTGATACGGTTTTGACCATCTTTACTTATATGTTTTTCCAGTTAATTTCACGATTTTTTACTTCTATTTTAATATTTGCGGTTTCTTGCATCTCTATCCATTCTCTTGTCTGTGTCTCTTTTCTTGGACTCTTATTTTTGCTTATATCTACGTTTGTTTTTTTTTTATTTTTATTTTTTTCAATAATCGTTACTCTTCTAAGCAACTAAAAAAATTGCTGACTCGCAGGTCAAACGATAAAAGCTTTCTATTCCAGTTCATTTTACTGGCAAAAAAAAAAAACACAATTAAAATTTCACTTTTTCACTTCCTTCACTCTTCCTGTGTCGGATCGGATTCCATCAGGAACGTTAATTGACATATGGACATTTATTGGATCGTTTCGGTTCCCTAGCCATGTCACGAAACAAATGCATGTTGCATGTTCGATTGGGTTCGGAAAGGGAAACAGGTTTAACTAGGAACCATTGTTTCACTGCTGCAGACGGATAAGAGACGAACTCTAGGGTAGGATCGATGCTCTTTCCCACTGGCACGAGCGGGCGGAAATTTCCGCACAAGCACCGGCAAACTGGTCTAGCATTGGCCTTGTTTATGGGCTGCTACCACAAAACGTGGCCGGCCAGTCGTAATCTGCTATTGCTTTTATTTCCGCCACTGGCTTTCGCGTCAGGGTTCAAAAGTAGGTAATTATATGCCGAGTTGATCGATTGACAGGCTCCCGCTCTGTCTGTAGTGCACGAGTCGATGTGAGTCGCCTGCAGGAAGCCCTAAAACTGTGGTCTAACTTCTATTTCTGGAGTCTCTTTTATGTATCCTTTCTGCCGTTTGAAAATGCTTTTTTTTCCTGCCGAAGAAAATGCTTCGATTACACAACGGCTTCTGCTCGGAAAATTTTGAAATCCATACCAAGGGATCGCATTGATGTTAATCTATTTAATGCATAGGCAGAAACTTCCATGGAAATATTAGTTTAGGATTATAAAAACCATCGGCCACGCTTGATAGAATCTTCCTATATCTGTGGGACTATTTCCGGTGAACCAGCAGCTTTTGCATGCGATTATTCCCTGTTCTCATGATAATTATGTCATTTCGGACACTAATCAACAACGTAGCAGAAAAAATACGTGACTGGGGAAACCATCCACGCGTTTTTTCCGGTATTATGACAGACGGTAAAGCAAAGCATAATTTAATGCCAACTTTGCGTGACTGTAGTGATAACTTTTTCATAATTTGGCTCTCAAATCTTTCTCGAAGTAGACTTTCGGGGTCAGATATTAGCGAGAATTCTAGAAACTGATGATTTATCATTGCTTTAGTGTAATTGAAAATAAGTACCGCCACCGCTAGCGAAGATAAATTGAAACAAATTTCTGCGTTTGATTTTCGCTAGAGGTTTTGTGCTGAGCCTCTATGAAATAGTAGCACGAAATAAATATCCTTCGTCATCGTGAAAATAAGCTGAATAAAGATGAAATAGGTGTCATAAAATCTAAAAAGAAGAAATCAATAGAATAAAATTTCAAACCAATTAAAAACAAAAAAAACGTAACCTAATCAAATTTCATGGAATAAATAAAATACGTAGAAATAGTTGGAGAAGTTGTTTATGAGACACGACCGCAAGGTTACAATTACAAGGTACAATTACGAAAGCCTGTCTCATGTCAATGTATTTCTTGCTATAGGCCTGGGAATACACTCGATTGATTAACCCGCAATCAATTTCTTTTCCGTTTTCTTCGAAAGCAGAACAGCTTGGATATACATATAAAAATGTAGCTCTGTCTGTCTGTCTGTCTGTTCCATATAGGCTTGGAAACTACTGAACCGATCGGCGTGAAATTTTGTATATAGGAGTTTTAGGGGCCGAGAAAGGTAACAAAGACAGTTTGAGACCCCTCCCTCTTCTAGAAGGGAGGGGTCCCATACAAATGAAACACAAATTCATGCACATCTCGAAAACTAACCAAGCAAATGGAACCAAATTGGGCAGGTGGATGTTTTTAGGGGTATAAAATATATCCATAACAGTTGGACGCCCCTACCTCTTTTAAAAGGAAGGGGTCCCATAAAAAAGAAACACAAATTTCGCACAGCTCGAGAACCAATCGCATATGGATGTTTGTAGGAGTAACAAATATGTCCATATTGGTTCGGCACCCCTCCCTCTTATGTGAGGGAGGAATTCCAAACAAATGAAACACAAATTTCTGCACTTCTCGAGAACTAACCGAATAATTGGAACCAGATTCGGCAGGTGAATATTTTTAGGGGTAACAAAGATGTCTATAATGTTTTGACACCCCTTCTTCTTCAGGAAGGAGGGGTTCCACACAAATTTCTGCACATCTTGAGAAATAATCAAGCAAATGGAACCAAATTTGATATGGTTTCTGAGAGCAAGATAAATTTTCGACTCCAGACGCCATTGTTAAATTTAAGATGGAAACTTCCGGTTTCTATCCGGAAAATGTCTCCAAATATCATTTTAAAATCCAAGATGGCGACTTTTGGTTTCTGGAAAACAACGGGATATAACCACTCAATATGGGTATTTCCGAAATCGTGATGATGCATTGATACCACAAATCGACCTCCGACAATACTTTGAGTTGTAAAATGGCGACTCTCGGTGACTGGAAAAAAAGACGAAAATGACCAAATACCACCTAATATGGGTGTTTGTTTTTTAACCAGAATGACCCTCAGAGGCCAAAAATTGTCTCCAAATACCATTTTGAAATCCAAGATGGCGACTTCCGCTTTTTGAAAAACAGCCAAAAACGACCGATTTCTTTCAATATGAGATGCTCCGATACCAGAATGATACACAGAAGCTAGAATCGACCGCAGACCATTTTGAATTCTAAGATGGTGACTTCCGGTTTCTGGAAAACAGCCGAAAATGACTAAAAAACACCTATTATGGGTGTTTCTCTAATCAGAATGATGCATGAAGCTAAAAATTGACCTCAGACACCATTTTGAATTGTAAGATGGCATCTTCTGGGAAACAGCCGAATACTACTACATATGAATATTTCCGTAATCGAAATAATGTATAGAAGCCAAGCATTGACCCTGGACACCATCTTGAATTCGAAGATGACCACTTTCAGTTTCTGAAAAACAACGAAAATAACTGAATACCACCCAATATGAGTATTTCCGGAATAGAGGTGAGGTACTAAAAGCAAAAGACGAGGATGTTGTCATTCCGATAAAACCAATAATTTCAAACGATATAAACAGATCGCAAGATATCAATGAATTTGGAATGTTGAAAATTATTAAATTAAACACAAAAATAGGCGGGAAAATTTGCCGGGTTAGCTAGTGTGTTATAATTTTGCCGAACAAACTGTATTTTTATATCCCAAAATAAGAAAAAGTGGAAGAGGTTGTTTATAAGAAACGACCGCTAGGTTAACGTAGAATTACGACAGCCTGTCTCATGTCAATAATTTTTGCAATAGCTTTTGAAATACACTCGATTAGGGTTAATCATTTTAATGGTGTGAAGCGATATATTTTTCCGTATTTGTTTCGTATATTATTTTTGCTTTAAAAATAAACGGAATCCGTTGGAAACTAGCTGAGTTCAGAACTTTTGAAAGT
Source organism: Wyeomyia smithii (assembly GCF_029784165.1). Lineage (NCBI taxonomy): Eukaryota > Metazoa > Arthropoda > Insecta > Diptera > Culicidae > Wyeomyia > Wyeomyia smithii. The sequence goes on from NC_073694.1 coordinate 174,239,530, forward strand.
GGGCAATATTCGTGCCGCTCTCGATGCTTTCGGTTTTACAATTTGTACCCCTATATATGTTGCCGTAATACATAATTCTACGTCGAAAACGCACTAATCGATGTGCTCAAGTCGACTCTGTTGAAAGAAACATAAAAAAATTGTATAATCAATTCATAAATGTTTGATATTAGTTGTATTTAACAGACAATTGAACTGTGCAGTAACAGTTAATAATTTCAGCCTTGTTGAATGTTTAAAATAAACAAAGCAGAAAGAATTTTAATTTTCCGAAGGTATCGTCAGAATCCATGGTCAAGTATATGAATATGAAGATTGTTTGTATTTCATGATGCTGTAAGAAGACGGAGTTTAACCAGAGAAAGGCCGGAATCCTCAATCGGTAAAGATGCCCCTTCTGTAAATTGTTATGAACCATGAGTATGATCGAGATGCTGTAAGAAGTGACTAGTTTGTAATGATAAAAACTTAGTAAATTGACATTTACGGATTTGTTTCGCATATAGAGCAGAATCATTGCAAATCGCCTGGAAATACGCGAAAATTTAATCGACCATTTTTGATTTGAATGAAACTTTGCACACGTATTTGGCTCAGCAAACTGAGCATTTTTCACAGGTGCAGAGATTTTTTACACCCATGAGTTACATTCTAAAAGGGCGTATGCCTTTTGGCATAGGTTTTATTCGAAGCATTGTAGCCCAGAAACCGTTGGTTGTATAGAAAAACTGTCTGAAAATGAGTTGTAGAGAATTAAAAATGCACCATAAAAAAATATACACTGTACAAAATAATTTATTTTGACCAAAAAATATTAAAAATAAACATTAAATTTCAATTTAAAAAAAAAAAGAGTTGTATTTTTTTCTTATTTTTTTTTAATGAAACTTGACGTTAATACGCAACATTTAAAAAAAAGTCCAGGATGGAGAAATGAAAAGTATTTTTTTTATGGTAGATTAATTTTTTATGAAAATTCAAATTTAAACATTTTTCAAAATATTTGTATTCTGATGATTTTAAAAGATGCAGAGAGTCATTTTGAATCAAAAAGCTCTTGGTAGTAAACATTCTAAAGGCATCGGTTTTCGAGTTATTTCTAATTTAGGCTCGAAAAATTATTATTATTTAGGAGAATACACGTTTTTCTTAATTTGTCCATGGTTCTCCAGTAAAAACCTTACGTTCTTTGGAATTCTTGATCAAAAATATACAATTCATTCTTTGACAACAAAACGATTGGGCAAACGGTTCTCAGGAAAAGAGTTAAATGTTCTAAGTGATATAAATATATATAAAATCAAATAATTATTTTCGAGTTTTATTATCTTAAGAACATATTTTTTCATGACATAGATACTTTACAGAACTAGTTTCACCTTATATTTCATATACATCATAAGTAAATGATTCGTCATCTTTTGAAAACAGCTTCGTTTGTATCTTATTTTCTGAAATCGGAACAAAAGAGTAATACTTTTGTGTGGCAGCTATTATTATAGATTTTTTGAAAATATTGCTCCATTCTGTTACTCCTTGTTCATATTTTTCATATTATACCCAACTAAATGACATTTTTGATGAATTTTTATTACTTTTCTGATTAGACCAATCATACAATTCTTTTGCGCTTGTAATGGGATGTTCATGTTTTTTAGCTAAACTTGCATTTCCTGCCATTCGTTTTGATATGCCACCAATTGCATCGCATGGGCCTTTAACATGAGAAGTCGCAAAAAATGCCACTCTGCATCGACGTTATATTTTGTTTTGAACTTGCAAAGACATGCAAAGTTTTTTCTATTTCTATATTGTGAGGCAGCTCCATCAGACAATAATATCGCTTTTTTCAACTCTATTGTTGTTTTCAAAAAACTCATTAATTTGGCAATGAACACCTGAACCGCAACAGTATCATGATTGAGTACTTCCGATATTATGTTGAAGCTGATATTCTTAAGTGTTCCAGATTCTGAATAGTGAACAACGAAGGGATGAATGGTGGCTTGACTATCATTCCAATAACTACACGAATCACAAATTGATAAAGACGTATTAAAATGAGCCTGACTGTTCAATATTTTAAATTTTGCAATAACGTTCTCGTTTAATTTGCGTAAGCTTGATGAGCACCGATGTTCAGGAAAGGGTTTACAGCATTTGGGCTTGGTGTATTCCATTTTCACTTTATTCATCTTCACAAAATGCAAACTGTTACTAACACATCTGGAGTAGTGCAATCGTATTTATATACGAAAACAGATATTATAGGTAACCCAGTAGTTATTGGCTGCGTACTTTACAAACAGTTATTATTAGTAAACAAGTAGGTAGTGTTGCACGACAAACATATTTTTTTTTAAAACATTCGGCAAGGGGGAACGTGTAGGTAGGCTAAGTTTTAGCGCTTGAGTTATTCATCCAATCGTTTTGTTGTCAAAGAATGAATTGTATATTTTTGATCAAGCATTCCAATGAATGTAAGGTTTTGCTGGAGAACCATGGACAAATTAAGAAAAACGTGTATTTTCCGAAATATAATTAATTTATCGAGCTTAAATTTTAAATAACTCGAAAACCATTGCGTTTAGAATGTTTACTACCAAGAGCTTTTTGATTTAAAATGACTCTCTGCATCTTTTAGAATCATCAGAATAAAAATATTTTGAAAAATGTTTGAATTAGAATTTTTATAAAAAAAAATTAATGTACCATAAAAAAAATTATTTTTCTTTTCTCCATCCTGAACTTTTTTTTAAAAGTTGCGTATTAACGTCAAGTTTCTTTTAAAAAAAAAGAAAAAAATTCAACTCTTTTTTTTTAAATTGAAATTTAATGTTTATTTTTAATATTTTTTGGTAAAAAAAATTATTTTTTACAGTGCATATTTTTTTATGGTGCATTTTTAATTCCCTACAACTCATTCTCAGACAGTTTTTCTATACAACCAACAGTTTCTGGGCTACAATGCTTCGAATAAAACCTATGCCAAAAGGCATACGCCCTTTTAGAATGTAACTCATGGGTGTAAAAAATCGCTCCATCTGTATTTTCCACAGTTCAGTTTGCTGAGCCTAATACGTGTGCAAAGTTTCATTTAAATCAAAAATGGTCGATATTCGACCATCGGTGATTTGGCGCGATCTTGCTCTATACCGCTTGTGATGCGCAGTATCAATGAATCGTAATATACATCACACTGCTGCGCAATTGCAGCAGCATCAAACTGCAATCAATGTTGCAATTTAGTAATAACCATTCATTATGATCTTCCAAATATATTTAGCAGCCTTGAAAAAGACTGGTTGCTGCAGTTGCAAATTTCATTCAATTATCGCACAAATGCTTCATGAAATGTACTGGTACGCTACAGTATTCACACGACAGAAGCAAGATTTTTGTAATTACCACTGTGGAATGAAACACTATGCGACAGTAGTCGCTACCGAAGTTTCGTACGATCTGCTTTATCTCTTGCTTTTTGTCACGAATTCAATATGAACAACAATTCTCTCGCTTACTTCTCATGGTATCGTATCGTCATCGTATAGACAATCTCTAGTTCGTGTGTTATTGACTAAAGCTGTCTGTGCTATTTATTGCATTTATTACGAATTGAAGTGGAATCAATTTACTTAGCATCGATTTTTATTTGGGTCCGAGGACGGCAATTAAATTTGTAAGATTCATGCTTTTATTGTCCTGTTTTTGCCTAAATATGCCTAATTTGGACAAGACTTTCACTACAACGAACTATTTTTGAATGAAAAAGTTTAGAAGTTGGGACTCAAATCTTCTAGTGTACACGATTGATGATATTTTTCGGCAGTACATATAAAGAAATTATTTATTTTCCGTTTTATTACTGTGCTAAACTGTCGCATGATTGCTAATTATTGTCATTCGCACAATGCGACAGTCAAGATATCGAAGCGACCGGAGATCGGCACAAAATAGAATCGTTAACCATCCGTGTTAGCTTCTAGTCACACGATTCTCTCAAATAGAGAAGCGTATAGTTTAACGCTGCTGTTGCAGTCTGCAAGAGAGGCAACAGTACTTTTCGATACAGTGTCATGCAAAAATGTCAACTGTTCGACACACTGGTCCAGATAGCGCGCGACATCCGCTCTGACAACGATTTTTTACGCACGTTGTGGAATGGGATAACTGGAAAAATTATTTCCAGTGATATCATTCTACAACGTTCGAAACAAAGAGGATGGGCTACGCTGCTCACAGTTTGTCGGTATATAAGCGAAATTTGAACGTGGAAGCGCATTATTTTATCGTCAACTGTGTACCCGGCATCAAATTATCATCATTGAGATGGCACCAGAGCACAGTGGTGCGAGAGCTCAAAAACGTGAACTTAATTCATTTGCTCTCCAAATAATGGTTTTATTGACATACTATCTTCCCAAGATATTTAGTATATAAAAAGGCTCAAATCATGACAAAAAGTTTTAGTTCGAAACTCAACCGCTAGTGGCGCTGCAAAATCTAACTTTTTAGTCTTACACTTTAGAGCAATGGTGTCTTCAGCAAAGTTATAGATAAAGTTCATACAAAAAACTTTATTGAAGACACTTTTCTTCTAACTCTTCTTGTTTTGGATATATAATATTTCTTATTCGACTTGTCTTTAAAACTAGTTTTTTTTTCGAATATACAAAAAACTGTAACGTTTAGAAGATTATAATGTTCTACATGTATTTGTATATCATCGAAACACACAACTTTGTAGAAGACACAAATAGATCTATTACACTAACCAAAGTGGTTTTTTTCATTTTTTTACTACTTTCAATAATTTAAATACAAAATATCGTTTTTTAAAGGCCTCATGTCACCAGTGGAACGGTTTCAGCGAGAATTGCTCAAATACCAAACATACAACTATAACTATAATTATATAATCATCTGCTCTTCTCGACTGGTTTTATGTTTTTTTTTAATGTAGATTCATCACCTCGCCAAAAATCGGATCCCTCCTCACAAAATATCTGCATCACAGTGACATGCGTTCGTTCAGACGCACCATGTTTTTCATAGGTTTTTCTTTCAAAACTTATAGGATTTTGAATGTCATCCCTTATTATTGTTTGTTTTCATGACCCAAAACAAACAGCATCATTTCTTCAAAAGGAGTGCACTTGATAGAATAAAAACTGCGAAAAATTAAAAATCAGCTGTTGCTTTCGTTTAGACGCACCTCAAGTCAACGTAGTAAAAGCTCAAATTTTCTGAGTCAATAAATTGCTAATACTACACTTCTCCCTTATTCTTAATAACTTCAAATACTCTTCTGGGCATTGAATTGACAATGTTTTGGAGAGTATTTACAGAGATTTGTTGCCAGCATGAACGTATGCATGATTTAAGGTCGTTTACTGTGTTGAACTGGCGTCCATTGGCGTAAACTCATGCAGCCAATATACCCCAGAGGTTCTCGATCGGGTTGCAATTCGGACTGCATGCTGGCCAATCAAGTACTGTGATGTCTTTTTCAGAAAACCATGCCTTGGTTTATCGGTAAATATGAAGAGTAGCGTAGTAGCAGCTACTGTGAGCTTCTGAAAGACGTTTTGGTTCCATACTTGGAGGATTATATGGATGAACCTGTTGTATTTCAGCAAGACAACGCTTCTTTTCATGTTTCCCGACGAACCAAGGCCAAATGACATCACCGTATTTATTTGGTCAGCATGGAATCCAATGCCCAAAAGAGCATTTGAAGTTATTAAGAATAGGGGAGAAGCTACAAAGCATTTGTCAACTGATTGACTCAGAAATTTTGAGCTTTTACTACGTTGACTTGAGTTGCGTCAAAACCAATGAATCAGCTTATTTTTAATTTTTCTCATTTTCTATTCTATCAAGTGCACTTTTTTGAAGTTTGTTTTGGGTCATGATAACAAACAAAAATAAGTGATGACCTTCAAAATCCTATTAGTTTGAAAGAAAAACCTATGAAAACATGGTGCGTCTAAACGTCACTGTATTTGCATTCGGTAGCGAAAATCAATTTCCGATTCGTTCTTCTACTGTTAAAGTTCTAAGTGTCATGGAACGAGTTAACGATGAAAATGAAAAATTGCGATTACCACGAACCCATGCATCTATCTCCAATCTATCTATTATTCTTTCTCGCTGATCGCTGAGCATGACTAAACAATGCTTTATTAGACTAAAGATTTAAAAATTTGTTAAAAGTTGTTCATCGTTTAAACATTGCACTTCACACGAAAACTCCAACAACTTTATGGAAACAAGCTTATTCAACTTCCGTTCGTATACGGAACACGAGAGCAACGGATTGCAGCTGGTAGTGTCTAGTGGAACATTTATCATTCCGCTAGCCCCAACCCCACTGATTTGCATAGCTCCAGGAATGATAATACCAGCAGCAGTCTCCCAGCGTCCTATGGAAGAGACAGATATGCAACTCGAACGGTATAACTTTTGATGCCTTCGCAATGGTTTTCCTGTCGTTTTCGATGCTCCACAACATACTAACGATTGATATTTAGCCTGACAATGCAGCGCTAATGATGAGGTCTTCACGGGGAGGCAACAAATCTAAAATTTAATTTTCCATAGAGCCATGTTCGATTGTGTGTAGGAAAAGAAAAAGTTAATAGCAGATCATTTGGCGTCGCGTTGTCCTGACGTCATGCTCGGAAAATACAAATCCGACCGTTAACTCGAGCGCAAGCCCCGCCAACCGGATGTGCTAATTCGCTGTCTATAGACAGACTACCGAGACTGAACGCTGGTGTGGTGACTATCGCATTATGCAATGGGAAGCGTCACACATAAACATGCAACCACAACAGCTCTCTGGTTGGCGCTCCCATCCGGAACGAAAATGCACCATCGGAATGTCGAGCTTCCTCTGTACCGGCGGTTCACGTAGTGTCTGCGCTTATGGTGTGAAGTTGGTGTGTGTGTGTGTGTGTGTGTGTGTGTGTGTGTGTGTGTGTGTGTGTGTGTGTGTGTGTGTGTGTGTGGCTGCAATGCAATGACAGAGGCGAACCAAGGACTCAACAAGCTGCTATTCAGCTTTCCAAGCCAGAATAGAAAACGACGATCATAAAATTCACTTCCAGCAGCAGCAGCAGTAACGAACCATTTCTTAGATGGCAAGGGCACTAGTTTAGGCAGGCGGAAATGATTTTCATTGAAGGAAGCTTTCGCTGAGATGAGTGTTTTTCCGAGGCTGCATAAATCGATGTCCGTAGCAGATTCTTCTTCCTAGCGTACGTTTGCAACCATTTCGCTTTGCTTCTCGCCTTAATAGCGCAGGGTCGGAGATGGAATCGCTTGGCATTTTCGGCACCTTATAGAGGGTATTCCCATTTCTTTTGTGTGCGAGCAATCCCGCTTTTATGTGGGTATCTTTTGAAGTTGGTAGTTTCGTATGTTTCATGTGAACTATTTTTTTATTCTTTCTGATTACTGTGCTACTTTTACGAGTGGTGCTTTACTGGACGTGCTATAATAGACTCTTCGTAGGAAATTATCCAATTGGGCTTAATTTCTCGGATTAAAACTAACTACTTTGGTGTCAGAGGATATAGCTGTCACAATGTTTCCCCAATTCCTCCGTTGTTATTCCGATTATTTACAAACCACAATGTACTCTCCATTCTGGAATATCTTCCATCAGGAAGCTTTTCTGAAAATTCTGTAATAATCTCATTCATCCACCAGTAGAAATTCTAAAGCCAGAATCAACGAGGCGTTCAAGTTTGAAAGAGTAGCGCGACGGGTTTTTCCATCAAAACCCATTCCGATTCAGTCACGTTAAGGAAACAATAACTTTAGCGGAAATTGGAACCGTTCGTGTATCTTCGGTTGGCACTTTCACTGTCCGACCGCTCTTTATCGTCCTCGATAATGATCCACTTAGCAAAACCGTTCGTGACCACCTTCATTCTGTAGATACCAAAGTCAGCCCTAAACACGAAACAGTCAACTCGAGAGGGAGCGGGATAGAGGTGCGGTTCGGAAAATTAATATTTATTCTGGGACAAGTAATTAACGGAACCGTAAATCCGGCGCGGGACATCTTTCTCCGAAAAGAAGACCTCCGGCTGTGAAAGGGGTTCGCGGGTTATCCTGTCTAAGCGTCAACTGCAGACGCCCTGTCCGTCGGAGCAGCGGATTATTTTGGGAGTGATTTCCGCAAAATTTTCTTCCTTCAATAAGGGCACAGTGCTATCGTTTCCGGTGTGAATTTCAAACAATGAGAACCATACTTTTGACGGGTAAGTCTTCAGTATGAAATAAATGGCGCAGAGTCTGCTCGGTTTCCACGTCAATGAACAACACAGGAACTGGCTAAAAAGGGGGTAACGATAGTGAAGGGCTGTTATATCGGTAAACAAATTGAATTTAAGAAGCTCAGTTCGTGACGGCATGGAAACGGAATGAAAGGGCTTGAAGTAATGAGATTATAAAACGGCACCCTTGAGTGGTAGCCTGCCACCGTGCCTAACCGTGTCATATTACCCCACACTACTCCTCCGATCTCGTTGCCTCAGGTTTTTGAGCGACGGGATTACAAATTCAAGCCAATGTTGCAACACTGTTTCGCCAAAGTACTCTCCACTTTCACCGGTGACTGTCAGTGGGAATTATGTTCACCCGAAGTAGTTCTTAGTGTACATAATAATAGCAAACAGCGACAACAGATGACACCAAGGGATGGCGGGAAGTTGCATGCTGTCATGCAACTAAGTACCGGTGCTAAACGATGTCGTGTTGCTTTCAGTGTGAGCTTTAACGTTTGAATAGCTTTCTATCGGCCAACAAACCAAGGAAATCCGGAACAAACCGTACTGATGCTAATTACTAATAATGAACTGTCGGACTCCGTACCTTCATAATATAATTAATTCAAACCTAACACAATTTGCATATGAATTTTCGTGTTTTTATTGTTCTTTACCCGAACACTTAACTTTCGTATATTTCATTCCCTATGGCTATTAACAGCAGTCCTAAAGATTATCTTTTTTTTTCTTCTACTTTCAGGTAAGTCCATTATTTTTCCAACAAGCTTTTCATCCACCGTTTGTACGAAGCTACATAGTAGGTAACATCTTGGCTAAAGTGTTCTTGCCGGTGCATCTCGAATCTCGCTTGAAAGGTTAACCTTTTTCTCGGACCAGACCAGTAGCTGCGACAGCAACGCTGCCGGCATTTTAAATTCCATTTTATTCTTGCTGCAGTTATTTCTCTGTTCTGTACCGCAAGATGAAGGAAACACCTGCCACTTGATCAGCGCTCGTTTGTAATGCCTTTCTGCCAAGTAATGGCTGTCGGATGATTCCAAAGTGTGGCGCTTATGTGGATTTTAACAGCAGATTGTGCAGCCTACGGCACAAAAAGTGCAGGCTTCTGAATTGTAACCGGTTGGCTTTTACGTACACACTGTTCGTGACCAGCCGTGCAATTCTTGCTCCTTCTCTATGAGGAAGAAAAAAAGAATGATTTTTTTTTCTTGCAGTTGGATTTTTCTTCAATCAACCAAGGCATAAGTATTTTAAAGAGTACAAAAATGTTCCAATTTCAAATTGTCGTTTTACACCCTCTCTCAGAAGACTCCCGAGAAACATAGTTCTACACTGGATTCTTTTTTAACGCGATTGATGCGTCTTCGCAAAGAGGAATCCCGTTAAAAAAGTCGCGTAATTTTGAACCAATCGTGTAAAAAAAGATCGCGTCTTTTTGATAAAAGTATCTGCCACGTGTAAAAAAAATCGTGTAAAATAAAATCACGTAAAAAACAATCGCGTAAAAAAAGAATCCAGTGTACTTCAGAAACCATTGCTCGAAAATAAATTTAAACATCAGAAATCCAAAATTTAAAACCTGAACACGAATTTCAAAATCAAATACAGGTCGGACTCTACTATCCGGAATTCGATTATCCGGATTTTTTTTTGTGGCCGTTTTCAATTTTTGTTCTGAATTTTGCCTGTACCATCCCTTCTGGCATATTTGTTACCATTTAAGTCACTTCCGGCATGTTTGGGACATGTTCGAATTGATCGAAAATAATCAATGTCCAATTTATTTTTTTTTTGCTTTTCAAAATATTACCGCTTTTCGCCTCAGAAATAACTTCCTGTTACACCCCTGCGTCATACAAGTAAAATGAAGAAAAGAAATATTTATTTTATGTTCGTTAATCGCAAAATTTCAGTGTTTTTTGTGTGATTCGATTATCCGGAAAACTCGATTATCCGGAATGAAAAATTTTTCGATGTTCCGGATAATCGAGTCCGACCTGTATATGAAATTTAAATTTCCAACCTAAAAATCAAAGTATTTGATACCCTTTTAACTTCACAAACATCCAAATTCTAGAACTCGGGTTCCTCAATCTAAAATATAAAACCCAAACATTAAAAAAATATCGCTTCTCGGCCTAAAGACTAATTTCGAAGTGTAATAACTCCGAAATTCCTACTTACTTCTTAATAAGAAACCAAAAACTTATAATCCTAAGGTCAAAATCTGTTATGTTGAAGGGTTATTTTCAAAAGCTAAAAATCACGAACCAGCATCGGATAAAATCCAAAACAAAAGCTACTTCTAGACATACTCCAGTTGGCTCCGTTAAACATTATATGTAGAGTGCTGTGTCAAATAAACGTTTTGATGATGGTACTCCTAGATACTGAAATCTGTTCTTTAAAATCCAAAATTCATAGTCCGATATCTTAAAACGCAACCCTCAGAACTGGAGTTTTTCAAAAGTTTTAAATTTTTGAACTCTCGAACCCGAAATCCAAATTCGAAAATCAAAATCTACAATACAGAAGCAGGAACCCGGATTTCCGAATCCGAAATCCGCCAAATTCGTAATCCACAATGTAAAACAAAAATGCCTAAAATTAAAATTGTAGAATCAAAATTCACAAACCATTATGCTTAACCCGACAGCTAAAAATCCAGAATTTGAACCCCAAAATCTAAAATCCAGAACACAAAATTCAAAGTTTGAACTTCATAAACAGAACATGTGAAATTCCGCAACAAAACGAGCTACCATTTTAATCAACGAGTTTCGATCTGGTTGGTGTTTTGCACAGATGTACCTATGGACTAAAGATGTCATTCTGTGCTATTCGTTTTTTCCTTTTTTGAATCACGACTAATTTGCGAAAAGGGTTCATGTAATAAAGGAATTGATGATTGCAAGCAATGGAAGTAGAGCAATCATAAATTACAGCATAAAAATAAAAGCAAAAACTGCAAAACTATAAAAAAAAGTTAAAAATGGATTATAAAAATAAAAATAGATATGAGAAAAAATAAGAGAAGAAAATCCAAAATATAAAGAGCAGGAAAAATGTTGAAAATAGATAACAAAATATAAATGAATAAAATACAGAGTGGAAAGCAGAACAGAAAATATAGAAAAATGTTAAATGTAAAGAGCCGAAAAAATTAAGAAGTAGAAAGGAAAAACTTGAAGAGAAAAAAAATTTAAAATAGCAGGTAGAATGTATTAAGTAAGTAGTAGAAATTTAAAAATTAAGAAGTAAAAAGTAAAAATTAAAAAGTAGAAAGTAAAAAGTAAAAAGTAAAAAGTAAAAAGTAAAAAGTAAAAAGTAAAAAGTAAAAAGTAAAAACTAAAAAACTAAAAAGTAAAAAGTAAAAAGTAAAAAGTAAAAAGTAAAAAGTAAACAGTAAAAAGTAAAAAGTAAAAAGTAAAAAGTAAAAACTAAAAAGTAAAAAGTAAAAACTAAAAAGTAAAGAGTAAAAAGTAAAAAGTAAAAAGTAAAAAGTAAAAAGTAAAAAGTCAAAAGTAAAAAGTAAAAAGTCAAAAGTAAAAAGTAAAAAGTAAAAAGTAAAAAGTAAAAAGTAAAAAGTAAAAAGTAAAAAGTAAAAAGTAAAAAGTAAAAAGTAAAAAGTAAAAAGTAAAAAGTAAAAAGTAAAAAGTAAAAAGTAAAAAGTAAAAAGTAAAAAGTAAAAAGTAAAAAGTAAAAAGTGAAAAGTAAAAAGTAAAAAGTAAAAAGTAAAAAGTAAAAAGTAAAAAGTAAAAAGTAAAAAGTAAAAAGTAAAAGATAAAAAGTAAAAAGTAAAAAGTAAAAAGCAAAAAGTAAAAAGTAAAAAGTAAAAAATAAAAAATAAAAAGTAAAAAGTAAAAAGTAAAAAGTAAAAAGTTAAAAGTTAAAAGTAAAAAGTAAAAAGTAAAAAGTAAAAAGTAAAAAGTAAAAAGTAAAAAGTCAAAAGTCAAAAGTCAAAAGTCAAAAGTAAAAAGTAAAAAGTCAAAAGTAAAAAGTAAAAAGTCAAAAGTAAAAAGTAAATAGTAAAAAGTAAAAAGTAAAAAGTAAAAAGTAAACAGTAAAAAGTAAAAAGTAAAAAGTGAAAAGTAAGAAGTAAAAAGTAAAAAGTAAAAAGTAAAAAAAAAAGTAATAAGTAAAAAGTAAAAAGGAAAAAGGAAAAAGTAAAAACTAAAAACTAAAAAGTAAAAAGTAAAAAGTAAAAAGTAAAAAGTAAAAAGTAAAAAGTAAAAAGTAAAAAGTAAAAAGTAAAAAGTTGAAAGTAAAAAGTAAAAAGTAAAAAGTAAAAAGTAAAAAGTAAAAAGTAAAAAGTCAAAAGTCAAAGTAAAAAGTAAAAAGTAAAAAGTAAAAAGTAAAAAGTAAAAAGTAAAAAGTAAAAAGTAAAAAGTAAAAAGTAAAAAGTAAAAAGTAAAAAGTAAAAAGTAAAAAGTAAAAAGTAAAAAGTAAAAAGTAAAAAGTAAAAAGTAAAAAGTAAAAAGTAAAAAGTAAAAAGTAAAAAGTAAAAAGTAAAAAGTAAAAAGTAAAAAGTAAAAAGTTAAAAGTAAAAAGTTAAAAGTTAAAAGTTAAAAAAAAAATAGTTAAAAGTTAAAAGTAAAAGTAAAAAGTAAAAAGTAAAAAGTGAAAAGTAAAAAGTAAAAAGTAAAAAGTAAAAAGTAAAAAGTAAAAAGTAAAAAGTAAAAAGTAAAAAGTAAAAAGTAAAAAGTAAAAAGTAAAAAGTAAAAAGTAAAAAGTAAAAAGTAAAAAGTAAAAAGTAAAAAGTAAAAAGTAAAAAGTAAAAAGTAAAGAGTAAAAAGTAAAAAGTAAAAAGTAAAAAGTAAAAAGTAAAAAGTAAAAAGTCAAAAGTAAAAAGTAAAAAGTAAAAAGTAAAAAGTGAAAAGTAAAAAGTAAAAAGTAAAAAGTAAAGAGCAAAAAGTAAAAAGCAAAAATTAAAAAGTAAAAAGTAAATAGTTAAAAGTAAAAAGTAAAAAGTAAAAAATAAACACTCAAAATTAAAAAGTTAATACATAGTAAAGAGTAAAGAGTAAAGAGTAAAGTGTTAAGTGTAAAGAGTAAAGAGTAAAAAGTAAAGAATAAAAAGTAGAGAGTAGAGAGTAAAAATTTAAAAGAAAAAAGAAACAAGGAAGAAGCAAAATGGAGAAATGAGAAAGTAGAACGTCAAAAAAATAGAATGTAAAAAGCAGAAAGTAAAAGGCAGCAAGTAGAAACAAAAGAAAAGAAAATTTAAAGAGGGAAGTAGCAAAAAGAAATTTAAAAAATCACAGGAAGAAACATTAAAACAAAAAGCCTGCGTCTACGGTATTAGAAATAAGAGACTATAAAAAAGAAAGTTTTCATTCTTTCTAGAATTGTTGGAATTACAAATTAGAAGTAGAATAAGAAAGTAAAATTACAAAATAAAAAGAAGAAAGTTGAGAATTAAAAAGTAGAAAGTAGAAAGTGGAGAGCAAAAGTAAACTAGTAAAAATTATAAATTAAAATATATAAAGAAGAAAAAGTAAGCGTTAAGTTGAAGGTAATAAATGAAAATAAGGGAAAAAGTAGAGAAATATATAGTAGAAAGCAGAAAGTAGAAAATGAAATGCATAAATTTAAAAGCCAAAAAAAATAAAGTATTAACTCGAAATTGGAAATCAAAAATTAAAAATTTAAATAAAATCAATTGAATATGAGTATTGAAAAATGTGAATTATAAATATCGAAAAAAGATTAGAGCTTATTGAGCAGATATCACGTTACAAAAACTGATAAGCAATTACTCTGCAGCAAGCAATTACTCAATCATACGAGACCGCTAGGGACACCAAAATTCGCAGAAACGGTTAAAAAGCTATAATCTTCTCAGTTTGAGCTTAGACAAAACCTGAGTTGACCAGTGGTATTTCCCAACAATGGAATTATGTAGACTATAATCTAATTATCACAAACAAGTAAGGCATAACAAAAAAACCTAGATTAATCCACCTAGCGGTCAGACCCAGCCTTTCTCATTCAAACTTATTATTTGTAAAAATAGATTTACATGAACGCTTCAATCCAATAAATGTATACTCACTCTTAAGGTTCTAAAAAATTGATGTTGTAATCTATACACATAAAAATGCAGTCCGGTCTGTCTGTCTGTCTGGCTGTCTACTTCATATAGGCTCGAAAACTACCGAACCGATCGACGTGAAAATTTATATGCAGGGGTTTTTGGTGCCGCAAAAGGTTCCTATGATAGTTTGAGACCCCTCCTTCTTCTGGAAGTCCCATACAAATGAAACACAAATTTCTGCACATCTCGAGAACTAATCAACTAAATGGAACCAAATTTGGCAGGTAAATGTTTGTAGTGGTAAAAAATATGTCCATAATGTTTTGATACCCCTCCTTTTTGGAAGGGAGGGGTGCCATACAAATGAAACACAGATTTCTGCACATCCTGAGAACTAACCAACTGAATGGAACCAAATTTGGCAGGTGAATATTTTTAGAGGTAACAAATATGTGCATAATGGTTTGACACCCCTCCCTTTTCTATGAGGGAGGGGTCCCATGCAAATGTACCACAATTTTCGCACAGCTCAATAACCAATCAAGAAAATACAACCAAATTTGGTATGAGAATGTTTATAGAGGTAACAGATATGTCCATGATGGTTCGCCGCCCCTCTCTCTTCTGGAAGCACATGTTTCTGTACAAATTTCTGCACAAATTTCTGCACATCCGCGAACTAAATACATCCCAAAATGGGTATTTCCGGTGTCATATTGATGCCAAATCTGCTGAAAATGACCGAATACCACCCCATATGAATATATTCAGAACTAAGGCGATGTACAGAAGCCAGAAGACGAGGATGTTGCCATTTCGATAAAACCAATCATTTCAAACGGTTAGTTATTTGACTTTGATCATATCCTATGGCCGATTCATCGTGCATTTGCAGACTTTGAACACATCGCAAGGAATCAATGAATTTGGAACGTTCAAATAGTACAACACTACATATAAATTATGTTGAGGCCACATATATCGATCAAAGCGAGTAAAGTTTCAAATAGTCTTTGAATTTCTTTTCTTTCCATAACATTTGAGCCACACATCAAATTGTTATGAAGTTTGTTATTTGTAAGTTTGAGAGATGACTTCTTCGTATGACACTAGTTATTTTCAAATAAGTCATGTAATTTTTGAGATAATAGACTTACGTTGTTTTATTAACAATTTAATACATAACGGTTGCTAAAGTTCGATTATAATCATATAAAATGGGAACGTATAAGGCAGCCAAATTTTGAAACCACATGTTCAATCATAATTCATCAGTTAACGCTTAACTAGTCCGCTCATCTGATAATAATATTGAAAAAATCGGTTGTGTAGTTTCTGAGATAATGAAGTTTCGTGATTTTCACATTTCGGTACATTACAGACGAAGTTACCGTTCGACTACAGTAAAATTCAATAGGGTGTTATGAGGCAGCTAGACTTTTCATTTGACACTATTTTGTGGAAATCGGGTCAGCCATCTCTGAGAAAATTGAGTGAGTCCAAGTAGTCTTCGGAATATGCTCCTTTGCATAGCTGGATTTCACATTTTTAAACAAAACAGGCAATGTAATAGTCCGATTGCAAAACAAATCAATAGGGTATTATGGGGCAACTAGACCTTCCATTTGACACTGATTTTATGAAAATCGGTACAGCCATCTCTGAGAAACATGAGTGAGATTAAGTAGTCTTCAAAATACGTTTCTTGTCATAACTGGATTGTATTTGGTTATTTTAGGCTGTTTTTCACAAACTGGAAGTCACCATCTTGGATTTCAAAATGGTATTTAAGATAATTTCTGGCCTCTGAGCGTCATTCTGGTTGAAGAAACACCCATATTGGGTGTAATTCGATCATTTTCGTCTGTTTCCCAGGAACCGGAAGTCGCCAACCTAGAATCCAAAATGAGCTCTGCGGTCGATTTCAGCTGCTGTGTATCATTCTAGATCCGGAGATACTCACAGAAACCACAATTTGCCATCCTACAATTCATAATGGTGTCTGAAGTCGATTTGTGGCTCCAGTGCATCATTACGATTCCGAAAATACCCATATTGGGTGGTAGTTGGTGGTTTGCCGCTGTTTTTTCGAAATCGGATGTCGCCATATTAGAATTCAAAATGGTATATGTGGTCCATTTTAGCTCCTGTGTATCATTCTTTATCCGGATATTATTATATTGGGTGGAAATCGTCTATTTTTGGCTGTTTTCAAGAAACCGGAAGTTGCCATCTTACAATCCAAAATGTTGCCTGAGGTCGATTATGGAACATATTTGTAACCACTGAAAACATTCACCTGCCAAATATGGTTTTATTTTGTTGACTAGTTCGCGAGATATGCAGAAATTTGTGCAGAAACATGTGCTTCCAGAAGAGGGAGGGGCGTCGAACCATTATGGACATATTTGTTACCCTTTAAAACATCCACATGCCAAATTCGGTTTCATTTGCTTGGTTTGTTCTTGAGTTGTGCAGAAATTTATGTTTCATTTGTATTGGAGGGGCCTCAAACTATCATAGGAACCTTTATCGGGACCAAAAACCCCTACATACAAATTTTCACGTCGATCGGTTCGGTAGTTTTCGAGCCTATATGGATAAAACAGACCGACCGAACTCCATTTTTATATATTAATCTATATATACATCAATATTTTAGAACCTAAAGAGTGAATATACATTTATTGGATTGAAGGGTTCATGTAAATCTATTTTTACAAATAAAATGAATGAGAAAGGCTGGGTCTGACCGCTAGGTGGATTAATTTAGGTTTTTACAATCCTTTCAGAGTTCTCTCTTCCCGCTTTTTGCAAGGAAGTGAACTGTCAAAACACCTCATTATATTTCATGCGATGGAAGCAAGACGACAAAATTAGTTTATCAGTTAACGAAGATTGTCAAGGCATCGGTCGGTGTCAGTGAAAAAGTGTTTCGGTGAGGTTCATTTTGGTTGAGTGGACTGTTAGTTTTTCTTTGAAGTGAAGATCATTTGGTTAAATTTGTCGTCAAATTTTATTCCGTAACCGTGAACGATTCGCGCGATCTATTTCATCTGAGTATAACAGCACGTTACTAGGACGAAAATCTAGTGTATCTGAAAGAGTGCTGCGATCATTGGGAGTGAAAATTGAAAATGATTGGTTGGAATTTTCGAAGAATTTTGCTGGGGAAAATGACTTTTATTTGCACTGGATATATGCCATTTGGCCCTTTGGAGCACTTTTATACTTTCGGTTTTGCAAGTGATTGCTATACCTTTCTAGGAGAAAGGCAAAAATGTCAAGTGAATATTAAAATCATCAAAGTCTTTGATCGAACAGAAGAAAATGATAAACTGCAGACTTAGAAGTAGAAATAGAAAAAGAATTAAGAAGCTGGAAATTTAAAACAACGATACTTGGCTAAAACATTGAAATGCGAAAATTATATAATATGGGTATTCATATCGAGCTCCTATACGAATACCCGGCCGTAAAAATACTCACCTCCATTGACGAGTAATAGAAGATGCAAAGTTTACAGCTGGGTATTTCGATACGAGCTCGATGTGAAGACCCCTCATATTTTTTACAGTATATAAAACAGGAAAAAAAACTCCAGAGTAACTAATTGGAAATTCAAATACATCGAACATTTGAAACAAAAAAAATTAAAATTTAGAATGTCTGGATTTTATGTGAATTCCGGAAAATGGAATGCAAAGTTCGGGTTTCTCGAACATCGGTAATCAACTTTGAGAACTCAGAGATGGCTGCTCGAGATAAGGAGATCGGTTAACGTTAATTAAAAAATCGGATGTTATTGGAATTTAAAAAATTCTAGTTTAAAAGATATGCTAGTTCAAATTCTCTGACGGTGCTCAGGTGAAAAACGTCTCTTTTTATCTAGCCTGATGTCGGAGACTGATTTCTATGCATCAACAACAAGGGAAAGATAATTTATGCACGTGAATAAAGTCACGAATTGGGCCTCTATTTTGCGTGGAAAATTCCGGCATTGAGATTAACCGTAGGAAGCGGAAAAATGCTCCACCATTCGGTGTTGCCACTATTGTACAATGTATCATGCGTTCCCGCTGCAACGGAACTCGACGGTAAAAAAGTGCGGTGTTGAAGAGAATTTATGTCAGGTTATTTAACATGCGACCGGAGTTTCAACCGGAGCTTTCTCCTATCTTTGCACGGTCACCAGTCACACTCACTTCAAGACCTCAGCTTCAGCATAAAATATTAATGGGATTTCTTATTAGCCACACTTTTTCGTCTACATTTCACCAGTGATGACGGCCTGAATTCGATGGCTTAACTCACCACCGACAGAATAATCCCTACTGGGGAAGAATGTACATTACCAGCGCACAGGACGAAACCACTTGGAGGACTGAAAGGGAGAACAAAGCGGAGGACAGGCGAAAACGTTGACTGGCAGCTTCATTTCCATCCACTGGTGCTTCCGTCTGCGTGGAATCTTTTGTTTTAATTTGCAACCGCGTCATTTTGCCGACGCGTCGGTGGTTGATTCCAATTTCGCGTTTGATCCTCCCGTCAATTATGCACGAACCGAGCGTCGCATGATTGGCGATGTAAGATTGAATATCCGGACTCAAAAGCTAGCTCTGTTACATCTTTAGGCTTTGTTTTGGAAGATGAGCAATAGAATGGGCTTCTGTATCAGTGAGCAGCCATTATTGTTACAATTTCTGTCATGGATTTAATTAGATTTTCTATGTTGGATTTCCTAGATACATTTCATGCATGTCAAGTTCATACTGCACGGTAACGTTTGTTGTCCTTGATGGGACATTAATACGCGCCAGTTCACGACTTAGGGGGAAGTGAAACCCGGTAGGACATAAAATGTGCACAATAAAAGTGCTTTATGAAGCATTTATACGCAGCTAAAGGTACGCATAAGCTTCTAACAATGTAGTGCTTACCGATTTCATTTTTATTCCATTCCGCATTCCGTTATAAATGATGAAGGAAGACGATCCTCTGTGCCGTATTTATGATTTTCCTCAATCCAGCACAAAAAAAAAGAACGGAGCAATAAATGGATAAAAATCTCATTGATGACTTTTAACGAGCTCCATCCAGTCGTTTCCGTCGTCTTCGTTTCATTGATTCAACTTTGTGCTGGTGGTATGTTCGATTAAATTCCGAAACCGGAAAGATTTAATGTCGCGCTTATCATCTTCACCCGTATTGACAGCATTGTGTACACAGATTAAATTCTATTTTATCTGTTTCCGATCTGTGCAGTTTTTGCGGTTTTTGGTGCTGGGAAACTAGCGTTTGAATAAATAACACATTCGCGGTAGTACGTAAATAACACGTGAAATACATTCCAGTTCCAGTTAATGGCTGTTTAAAAGCCATAAACATAAAACAGTAGTCTCCACATTAGCCAGATAATGTAGTTATGGAACCACTCCCAGTTGTAGATTACCTTTCGCCAATCCGGTTGTCTCTAAATTTAATAGCTACAGAGAATGGTGTACCGGAAACCGCATAGCCACTGTCGGAAGTGGACCTTTTGAGAGCAGGGCTTGAATTCACTGGTTTCGTTTTTACTTATGTCCCCCTTTTATGAAGTCGAAATTCTACACGTAAAAGTAAGATGATGCGGAAATAGTGCAATTTTTGGTTAGGCTTGAAACCTGAATAAAGAATGAGTCTTAGTAATAAGCGTAAAATCAAATTTCTGTTTAAAAATGGGAGAGTTTTAATTGTAACCCGAGTGTCTATAAAAAGTTAATGTTTTGTGTGGCCAATTATAAAAAGGAACTTTTCAACTTTGTTAGAGATGTACTGTAGGAATGGACAATGGCTTCTTATTCATTTGAAACTTACTTACTTTTCTCATTTTCACTTGTTTCATCGTTCTTGTTTAGTTCGAGTTCTTGGGGAAAAAAATTCTAAATGCGAAATTCCGTTCCGAAATCAGAGCAAAACTTGTGCGAATCAGAACCAAAAAACGCAATAACTGGCTAGGATTCGTACTTTTGCGTGTACACTTTCTTCCCCAAGAACCCCGTTGAGTATATCTCGCGTGGTAAGTTGTACACCCCGACACAAATACCAACCGACAGGCAACCCTCCCCTGGAGAGAGCACTAAAACTATAAAAAGTAATCTTACTTTGCGTCGTTAGCATAAATGCTTCCAGCTTCACGTGGCGTGCAGAGATGAGCTACGACGGAAGGCGGAGAAAATATCGCGCTTGCTGCAAACCGGGTTCCGCTGATCTTATTATCGGCACTGAGGTAAGCGGAGGAGGAAACACTGTACAGCACAGTTGGTTGCCATTGGGGAAGACAGCCTGCGCTAGCGACGACCGGTTGGTGAATAAAACATGACCAGATGGGAAATAGTGTAAATTCATCCCCACGGCTGCGCTGCTTCATAGCCGTATTCGGCGTCTAGTGATGTCGCTTGGATAGTTGGTGCGACTTCAGCATAAAGCGCATAACGAGTGTCATTTATTATTCAGGACACTAACGCTATTTTGGTTCCGAAAGGAAAAGCGAGGAAACTTGTCAAGATCCATTTACTCGAGCGATAAAAACTGCTGCAAATGAATTGGCACTTCCAACAGTTGATTGTTTATCGATCGTTATATGTTCTGCGGAACATGAAAAAAATCGCTAATCAACTTTCAGCTTTCAGTGCTCATCATTCAAGTCAAATATGTAATTTACTACACTTTCCACAGACGGGTAAAAATTGTATGGGGTTGTGTTTCCCGCGAGAGCTGCACTCCACCCGGCCAAGAAAGCAAGTGTTATTTATTGCAGCTCTAGCTCATGATTCCCGTTCGCTAATATTTACACTCCAAACATATAAATACTTGCGCAGTAATTCGCCAAATCCAGCCCAGATTTTCTCTTTCTTTCTCTCTTTCACTACTTGGATGCGCCAAGATTTCCGAAAATTCGAGCTCATCAACGTCAACCGCATCCGCGTGCGGTGATGCTGCTTGCCTGCCCTGGGTGTGTGATAATTCCCCTTCGCGTTTTTGGCCGACCCCAATTCCGAAACCAAATTCATCAGTGGGACGCAACAGTGCGGCAGTACCGATCGATCGCGTCGATTAAGTTAAATCTCCTGTTTTGATTAATTTCAATGTAAACAATCGGCGGCCGGCGAATGCATTCGGAAAAGATGCAGTCTGCTGTTGCTCCCACGCAGCAAATCTGCCGTCTTCTGTCGTGTCGGATCGGTTCCCCCGTCACGCTGCAACAGAGTGCACTGACGGACGGCCCAATCGGATCCGATGATGTTTAACATCGGTGTTGGCAGGCGGGAAAATAAACAGTTGCATGATGCTGCGCAAACAAGTGCGGTTAGTGTGGAAAACTAAACTTGTTTTTTTTCAAACGATAAAATTGGGTTGATATATTTGGACTAAATTGAGCATCGTCCTGCAGCCCAGAACGTGTTGCTCTAATTAACGAATTGGCGCTTCATTTATTCCGGTTTTGGGGCGACTTTTCATTCTGTCAGATTTTGTGCGACTCGTGATCACGCATAGATAAGCAAAATGTTTCTTCAACGTTTCTCCACCACAGCGGAGTCGCTTCGTACTTTGTACGGTATCTAAAACACCGAAAGGTGAATCATTTTTCAGCCTCACAAAAGTTTCACCCGAAGAGGGTACTAATTTGCGGCTTCATTTGCGTTCAAAAATTAACTTTTGCCTGCTGTCAATGCATAAAATTTATCATTCCCTTTTGCACTGTACTAAAGTAGAAACACATTTTCGCTTGCTTGAAAACCGTCAGAAGAGCGCCATGAATTCATTTTCGGACTTGTAAACTCCGGTTTGAGCATTTTCGTGGCATAATTTTAAGTTTTATACCAGCAAATTTTCAAGCTAGGTTCGCTTTCCTTCGATTCTAAATTCATTTTTTTTCAATTTTCTGTATTGCTGGTTTTGGAACTGTCGAATGCCAATCTTAGAATTACGGTTTTAGTTTCCCAGTTTTGGACTGCAATTTCCGATATTTGAAAAATTACAAATTTTCGATTGAACCAATAGCTCAAAGTGGCATTTTTTGTCCATAAACAGTTTTTTTTTTTTCTTCACATAACATTTATTTGACACGGCACAAATACAATTTAATGTTTAACGGCGCCAATTATATCTGATGACTTAAAAACTAAAGCAAATTTTTTATCCTCGCTGCCGACTACGAGCTGAAATTAAGTCTAACTTAAAACAAGCATGGGATTTCCAATCAGTGTTTTGTTGTTCAATGGTCGTCTGATAATCGTCGAATGGCATGTATGGATTCGTTCTGCTGAGCCACGATGTCGTGAGTTGGGACAGAGGCTCGTAGTCCTTGGGTCCTGGTTCTGTTGTGCGGGGTCTGGTTGCTGGTTTTGTGCTTAAGGTTCAAACGTGTTCTTGTCGTTTTGTTGGGTGTAGACGGAGGGGAACGGGACTAGACTGGGGCGTGGATGGATTTCAGGAAAACGTATATAAGGGACATGTAGGATAGGTCACGGCTCGCCAAGACATCACGAACAGGAACAGCCGGCTGTCTACCCTCGGCCTGCAGGGAAGCTATTAATTTAGACCTGGCGTCACGGTGTACAGGGCATGACCAAACCACATGCTCTATGTCGTGATAACCTTCACCACAGGCACAGATACCACTTTCCCCGAGCCCAACACGACGGAGGAGCGCGTCAAATCTATAGTGATTGGACATAAGCCGGGACATCACGCAAATGAAATCCCGACCTACATCCAACCCCTTGAACCACGGGTTCGTCGATACTTTGGGGATTATGGAATGTAACCACCTTCCCAATTCCCCTCTGGTCCAAGCATTTTGCCAACTGATGATCGTATTCTGACGTACAAGTGCGAAAAATTCATTAAAGGCAATTGGTCTTTCATAAATATCACCGTTTGTTGCGCCCACCTTAGCCAAAGAGTCCGCTTTCTCATTACCCGGTATCGAGCAGTGAGAAGGGACCCACGCTAAGGTAATCTGAGTAGATTTTTCGGATAAAGCACTCAGATGTTCCCGTATTTTCCCCAGGAAATACGGAGAGTGCTTAACATCTTTCATCGATCGGAGAGCCTCAATGGAACTGAGACTGTCCGTAAAGATGAAATAATGGTCCGTGGGCATTTTTTCGATAATCCCTAGGGTGTACTGAATTGCAGCTAATTCTGCGACGTAAACAGAAGCAGGATTATCGAGCTTATGGGAGACGGTTAAATTGTTATTGAAGATACCGAAGCCAGTGGACCCATCAAGAAGTGATCCGTCAGTGTAGTACATATTGTCGCAGTTGATGTTTCGATATTTATTGGAAAAAATTTTAGGGATCTGCTGCACGCGTAAATGATCCGGGATTCCACGAGTTTCTTCTATCATGGATGTATCGAAAAACACAGTAGAATCAGAAGTATTTGATAAGTCGACACGATTTGGAATATTCGAAGAAGGGTTAATATTTTGGGACATGTGATTGAAATACAATGTCATAAAACGGGTTTGAGAATTAAGTTCGATTAACCTTTCAAAATTTTCAATCACGGGACGGTTCAAGACCTCACATTTGATTAGAATACGAGAAGACAGGCTCCAGAAGCGGTTTTTCAATGGTAGTACTCCAGCTAAAACCTCCAAACTCATCGTATGGGTCGACTGCATGCAACCTAAGGCGATACGCAAACAACGATATTGTATTCGCTCCAGTTTGATCAAATGTGTGTTTGCTGCGGAGCGGAAGCAGAAACACCCGTATTCAATAACAGACAATATCGTTGTTTGGTAAAGCCTTATAAGGTCTCCTGGATGGGCTCCCCACCATTGTCCGGTTATTGTACGAAGAAAATTCACTCTTTGTTGACATTTTTTCATCAGATACCTCACGTGACAACCCCAGGTGCCTTTAGAGTCGAACCAGACACCAAGATATTTGTGTACCAAAACCTGAGAAATCGTTTTACCCATTAATTGTGTTTGAAGCTGAGCAGGTTCATGCTTCCTAGAAAAAACTACTATCTCAGTCTTCTCCGGAGAGAATTCGATACCTAGCTGTAAAGCCCAAGCAGACAAATTGTCCAAGGTATCTTGCAATGGTCCTTGCAAATCGGCAGCTTTGGCTCCTGTAACAGAGATTACACTGTCGTCTGCAAGTTGTCTTATCGTGCATGAATTTGCCAGACATTCGTCGATGTCATTTACATAAAAGTTGTAAAGAAGGGGGCTTAAACATGAGCCCTGGGGAAGACCCATGTAGCTAATGCGAAAAGTTGCCAAATCGCCATGCGTAAAATGCATGTGCTTTTCGGACAACAAGTTGTGCAAAAAATTGTTCAAAATTGGAGAAAATCCTTGTCGGTGAAGTTTACCCGAAAGAATGTCAATAGAAACGGAATCAAAAGCCCCCTTAATGTCCAAGAACGCAGACGCCATTTGTTCTTTACGAGCATACGCCAGCTGAATATCTGTTGAAAGCAACGCAAGACAATCATTCGTCCCTTTGGCACGGCGGAAGCCAAATTGAGTTTCTGATAGTAGACCATTTGATTCGACCCAGTGGTCTAAACGACGGAGTATCATTTTTTCCATCAATTTCCGGATACAGGATAGCATTGCAATCGGCCTATAAGAGTTGTGATTAGAAGCTGGTTTCCCTGGTTTTTGGATGGCGATCACCTTCACTTGCCTCCAATCCTGCGGTACAATGTTTTGCTCCAGGAACTTATTGAACAAGTTCAACAAGCGCCTCTTGGCATTGCCGGGTAGATTCTTCAACAAGTTGAATTTGATTCTATCTAATCCAGGCGCGTTATTGTTACAGGACAGGAGGGCAACTGAAAGTTCTGCCATCGTAAAAGGTGATTCTATCGCGTCGTGGCCCGGAGACGCATCGCGAACAATATTTTGCTCAGGAACAGAGTCCGGACATACTTTCCTGGCAAAATCAAATATCCACCTACTTGAAGACTCCTCGCTTTCGTTGACCGTTACGCGATTCCGCATTCTTCGGGCTGTGTTCCAAAGAGTGCTCATCGATGTCTCCCTCGACGTCTCGTTCACGAACCGACGCCAATATCCACGTTTCTTTGCTTTAGCCAAGCTTTTAAGCTTGGTATCAAGCTCCGAATACCGTAAATAGTCGCCAGGTATACCTCCCGTCTGGTAGGCCTTAAACGCGCCGGATCTTTGCGTGTAGACATCGGAGCACTCTTGGTCCCACCACGGAGTGGGAGGCCGTTCTTTGATCGTTACGCCGGGATATTTCTTCGTTTGGGCTTGCAACGCGGCGTCGAGAATCAAGCCCGCGAGGAGGTTGTATTCTTCAAGTGGTGAATGATGTTGAATCGACTCGACCGCTTTTGAAATCATTTCCTCGTATAACTTCCAATCGACATTTCGTGTGAGGTCATACGGAATGTCAATTGGTCGCATGCGAGTTGACCCGTTAGTAATTGAAATAAGAATAGGCAGATGGTCGCTACCGTGAGGATCGAGGATTACCTTCCATGTGCAATCCAATCGTAGCGACGTCGAACATAAGGATAGATCCAAAGCGCTTGGGCGCGCTGGAGGTTTCGGGATACGTGTCATTTCACCGTTGTTTAAAATAGTCATGTCGAAGTCATCGCAAAGGTTATAGATTAAAGAGGAGCGGTTATCATTGTATGGGGAACCCCAAGCCACGCCATGAGAGTTGAAGTCTCCCAAAATCAAACGTGGCGAGGGAAGAAGTTCTATTAAATCAAAGAGCAGCCGTTGCCCAACCTGTGCTCTGGGGGGAATATATATTGAGGCAATACAAAGCTCTTTACCTTGTATTGTCATTTGACATGCGACAACTTCGATGCCTGGAATCGAGGGGAGGTTAATACGATAGAAAGAATAGCACTTTTTAATCCCTAAAAGTACTCCTCCATATGGGGTGTCTCGATCAAGGCGAATAATATTAAAATCATGGAAGTTGAGATCAATATTTGAAGTAAGCCAAGTTTCACAAAGGGAAAATGCATCGCATTTGTTTTTATTTATCAAAACTTTAAACGAATCAATTTTTGGTAAAATACTTCTACAATTCCACTGTAAGACAGAGATAGAATCCTTCATATACGCAGTTGAATTAGGCATCGAAGGATACAATCGCTGCAAGGAGAGGCCATTGGGCAGTCAACTGCTTCAAAAATGATCTAACTGTTGGGAGGAATGCTGTAAGAAAAATTTTAATTGGATCGGGTACATTGAAAGTTTCAAAAATCCAGTCCACAATGTCAGAAAATTTCACTAATCCAGAGTTTGTTTCATCAACTGGGAGTGTAAAAGGAGCAACTGGGGTTTTAGATGTTCCTGGCAGTGCTGGGAACTCCTTCTGGGACTTTAAATTTGCCAGCCCAGGAGGAGTTTGCTTCGGTTTTTCCGCAGCACTGTTTGGTTTGTTTGTAACCTTCATTTCACTTTGAGAAATCTTAGGACCTTTTCTGGGAAGTTTAGGAGAGGAAACACTTTTCCTCTTTCTAGACTCCCCAGGATTGGCGTAAGATGCTCCCGCTGGTGAATCGTCAGAATCGGTTTCCTCAGAGGGCAACAGATCGAAGGGGTTCGAAGTAACGGGAGAAGTGGTAACGGTCTTCTTCAGCATGTCAGCGTAGGAACGCTTTGAACGCTCTTTGAGAGACCGTTTTATTTTATCCCTGCGCTGCATGTACACCGCACATGTCGAGAGCTCATGCAGATTTTCTCCGCAGTGAATACACTTTTCAGCGTTAACACTGCAAGAATCTTCCGCATGAGACTCCCCACACTTGCCACAACGTGCCTTATTGCAGCAGTAGGCGGCTGTATGGCCTAACTGCTTGCAATTCAGGCAGTTCATGACGCGGGGCACGTAGAGCCTCACAGGGAGACGAACCCGGTGGATCGAGACGTGGCTTGGTAGTGCAGACCCGGCGAACGTAACTCGAAACGAGTCTGACGGAGTGTATACTGTTTTGCCACCGATGATCGATGCTGACCGCAATTGCTTGCAGTCGAGCACCTTTACTTCGGGACACGTTTTGTTCTTAAAGCACCCTTTGGCACTTTGCAGTATACACTCGACGGACAGACTCGAATCGGTTATGACACCGTCGATCTCCACGTCTCGTGCGGGTATGTAAACGCGATACTCGCGTGTGAAGAGCTCAGAGCAAGCTATATCGTTGGCCTCTTTCAGGTTACCGACCACGACACGGAGCTTGTTAGGCCGGACCTTGGAAATTTCGGTCACGCCCTTGTACTCCTTCGTCAGGTCTTTAGAAATCTGCAAGAGGTTCAACTTTTTCGATTTCGGTCCTGCCTTTGGCCGAAAATAAACAGTATAGCTGCCCTGGGCTCCGTCTGGGTAAAGCCTGGGGCGAGGGGGGACTGAAGAATGAACAGGGGAGGGGGTAACAGAAGGGTCAGGGTCAGAGGGGTTCGGGGATGGTGGCGCGGGAGGCGAGGGATCTACATCCATCGCGCTATGTTTAGCGCACTAGCGCTGACAAGAACACGTACCTTTTTATTTCTCCCTTCCAGTAAGGTTGGTTGTCCGATCGTTCGAAGTAGCAGCCGTTACAGCCAGCAGCACCAATACAGCAGCACCAAACAGCCACCAGCAGCGAGCCAGGTGTGAGATCACTCCACACAGCGATACGACTCGCTGACACTGATGGCTTCTTCTTTTTCCTCGTTTGTGTCTCGTCCACTGCTGTAGCACAATCCAGCCAGCAGCCAAATCGGCTTACGCACCAGCTGGCAGTCACGATGCGAAACAGTTGCACAAAGGAACGACCTTGAACCCGGATTTATTTCACTCGACCAGGCAAACAATGCCAACACTTGTTCACACGTCTTTTGTTTTATACTCTATCGGACCGATCACCAAACACGTCCAGTACTGATGCGTGTTCGGCACAGAATGTCCATAAACAGTTGAATTTCTCTAAAATAACATATTTTTTTAATGACAAATTAATTCAATTCAAAATCTTTTTCAAGGGTTCTAAAATAGACAAGTTGTTACCAAAAAAAATCTAGAAACAGAAAACAGTCACTTACAGATAGGATATCGTTTTTGTCGAATAGATATCCTTTCTGTAAGTACTGTTTTCTGATTATAGATTTTTTTTTGTAACAACTTGTCTATTATATATGTGAAAAAAAAACTTGTCCATTTGTAGCATCATTGAAAAAGATTTTAAATTAAATTGAACCGTCGGAAAAAAATGGAAAATATGACAGATAATAGTTATTTAACCATTCCTGTGAATTTTGTTGACATTATATAGCCATTTCAACGCAAACGTAACCTTGCGCCTCCTTTCAATGTTGAATTGGTGAAGACGCTGGGTTACCCATCCAACAGCGTTCTAGAGAACGAGTTCAGGGGGAAATTTGCATCTAGAGCTCGATAATAAGATTGTAGAGAAAAGCTTCCTTCTACAAAATTATGCAATATTGAAAAGCGCACATTTTACTTTAATCACAAATTAGGGCCACCCAAATTTTCGATGAAATCCACCATCTAACTTTTTTTACTTTGCTGATAGAGTTAAACAATGTTCTACAATTTTGTAGCTTCGTTAATTTTGCGCAACTTTGTAGAAAAAGTTTTTTTTTCTATCTTTCAATATAACCGATTTCGAGTTATTTTAGTTGTTACATATTTTAGTTGTTACAGAGTTGTTACATATGACGAGGCGGTTATTTTTATTTAATCTAACCATATAAAAATACAGTAATTTCTGTCTGTCTATCCGTCTGGTCCATAGAGACTTGGAAACTACTGAATCGATCGACGTGAAAATTAGAATGGAGAGATTTTTGTGGCCGGGATAGGTTATTATAATGGTTTGAGACGCCTCCCTCCACTGGAAGGGAGGGTTCTCACACAAATGAAACACAAGTTCCTGCATCACTCGAGAACTTAACAAACAAATGGAAACAAATTAGGCGTGTGGAGGTTTTTGGGAGCAAAAATTATTTCTCTGGTAGTTTGACACCCTATTCATCTCTGGAAGGAAGGGCTCCTATGCAAATCTAACACTAATATCTGCATTACTCGGAAGCAAATGGAACCAAATTTGACATGTGAAAGTTTTCACTTTTCACTATTCACTATTCACTATTCACTATTCACTATTCAATATTCACTATTCACTATTCACTATTCACTATTCACTATTCACTATTCACTATTCACTATTCACTATTCACTATTCACTATTCACTATTCACTATTCACTATTTACTATTCACTATTCACTATTCACTATTCACTATTCACTATTCACTATTCACTATTCACTATTCACTATTCACTATTCACTATTCACTATTCACTATTCACTATTCACTATTCACTATTCACTATTCACTATTCACTATTCACTATTCACTATTCACTATTCACTATTCACTATTCACTATTCACTATTCACTATTCACTATTCACTATTCACTATTCACTATTCACTATTCACTATTCACTATTCACTATTCACTATTAACTATTAACTATTCGCTATTCCCTATTCACTTTTCCCTTCTCACTTTTCACTTTTCACTTTTCACTTTTCACTTTTTACTTTTTACGTTTCACTTTTTACTTTTTACTTTTTAATTTTTACTTTTACTTTTTACTTTTTACTTTTTACGTTTTACTTTTTACTTTTTACTTTTCACTTTTTACTTTTTACTTTTTACCTTTTACTTTTTACTTTTTACTTTTTACTTTTTACTTTTTACTTTTTACTTTTTACTTTTTACTTTTTACTTTTTACTTTTTACTTTTTACTTTTTACTTTTTACTTTTTACTTTTTACTTTTTACTTTTTACTTTTTACTTTTTACTTTTTACTTTTTACTTTTTACTTTTTACTTTTTACTTTTTACTTTTTACTTTTTACTTTTTACTTTTTACTTTTTACTTTTTACTTTTTACTTTTTACTTTTTACTTTTTACTTTTTACTTTTTACTTTTTACTTTTTACTTTTTACTTTTTACTTTTTACTTTTTACTTTTTACTTTTTACTTTTTACTTTTTACTTTTTACTTTTTACTTTTTACTTTTTACTTTTTACTTTTTACTTTTTACTTTTTACTTTTTACTTTTTACTTTTTACTTTTTACTTTTTACTTTTTACTTTTTACTTTTTACTTTTTACTTTTTACTTTTTACTTTTTACTTTTTACTTTTTACTTTTTACTTTTTACTTTTTACTTTTTACTTTTTACTTTTTACTTTTTACTTTTTACTTTTTACTTTTTACTTTTTACTTTTTACTTTTTACTTTTTACTTTTTACTTTTTACTTTTTACTTTTTACTTTTTACTTTTTACTTTTTACTTTTTACTTTTTACTTTTTACTTTTTACTTTTTACTTTTTACTTTTTACTTTTTACTTTTTACTTTTTACTTTTTACTTTTTACTTTTTACTTTTTACTTTTTACTT
This sequence comes from Wyeomyia smithii, assembly GCF_029784165.1. NCBI lineage: Eukaryota > Metazoa > Arthropoda > Insecta > Diptera > Culicidae > Wyeomyia > Wyeomyia smithii. The sequence continues at coordinate 174,270,351 of NC_073694.1, forward strand.
TTTACTTTTTACTTTTTACTTTTTACTTTTTACTTTTAACTTTTTACTTTTTACTTTTTACTTTTTTTTGCTTTTTACTTTTTACTTTTTACTTTTTACTCTTTACTTTTTACTTTTTACTTTTTACTTTTTACTTTTTACTTTTTACTTTTTAATTTTTACTTTTTACTTTTTACTTTTTACTTTTTACTTTTTACTTTTTACTTTTTACTTTTTACTTTTTACTTTTTACTTTTTACTTTTTACTTTTTACTTTTTACTTTTTACTTTTTACTTTTTACTTTTTACTTTTTACTTTTTTCTTTTTACTTTTTACTTTTTACTTTTACTTTTTACTTTTTACTTTTTCCCTTTTACTTTTTACTTTTTACTTTTTACTTTTTACTTTTTACTTTTTACTTTTTACTTTTTACTTTTTACTTTTTACATTTTACTTTTTACTTTTTACTTTTTACTTTTTACTTTTTACTTTTTACTTTTTACTTTTTACTTTTTACTTTTTACTTTTTACTTTTTACTTTTTACTTTTTACATTTTACTCTTTACTTTTTACTTTTTACTTTTTACTTCTTACTTTTTACTTTTTACTTTTTACTTTTTACTTTTTACTTTTTACTTTTTACTTTTTACTTTTTACTTTTCACTTTTTACTTTTTACTTTTTACTTTTTCCTTTTTACTTTTTAGTTTTTACTTTTTACCTTTTTACTTTTTACTTTTTACTTTTTACTTTTTACTTTTTACTTTTTACTTTTTGCTTTTTACTTTTTACTTTTTACTTTCTACTTTTTACTTTTTACTTTTTACTTTTTACTTTATCCCTTTTACTTTTTACTTTTTACTTTTTACTTTTTACTTTTTACTTTTTACTTTTTACTTTTTACTTTTTACATTTTACTTTTTACTTTTTACTTTTTACTTTTTACTTTTTACTTTTTACTTTTTACTTTTTACTTTTTACTTTTTACTTTTTACTTTTTACTTTTTACTTTTTACTTTTTACTTTTTACATTTTACATTTTACTTTAACTTTTTACTTTTTACTTTCTACTTTTTACTTTTTACTTTTCACTTTTTACTTTTTACTTTTTGCTTTTAACTTCTTACTTTTCACTTTTTACTTTTTACTCTTTACTTTTTACTCTCTACTCTTTACTTTTTACTTTTTACTTTTTACTTTTTACTTTTTACTTTTTACTTTTTACTTTTTACTTTTTCCTTTTTACTTTTTACTTTTTACTTTTTACTTTTTATTTTTTACTTTTTACTTTTTACTTTTTACTTTTACTTTTTACTCTTTACTTTTTATTTTTTACTTTTTACTTTTTACTTTTTACTTTTTACTTTTTACTTTTTACTTTTTACTTTTTACTTTATCCCTTTTACTTTTTACTTTTTACTTTTTACTTTTTACTTTTTACTTTTTACTTTTTACTTTTTACTTTTTACTTTTTACTTTTTACTTTTTACGTTTTACTTTTTACTTTTTACTTTTTACTTTTTACTTTTTACTTTTTACTTTCTACTTTTTACTTTTTACTTTTCACTTTTTACTTTTCACTTTTTGCTTATTACTTCTTACTTTTTACTTTTTACTTTTTACTTTTTACTTATTACTTTTTACTTTTTACTTTTTACTTTTTACTTTTTACTTTTTACTTTTTCCCTTTTACTTTTTACCTTTTACTTTTTACTTTTTACTTTTTACTTTTTACTTTTTACTTTTTACTTTTTACTTTTTACATTTTACTTTTTACTTTTTACTTTTTACTTTTTACTTTCTACTTTTTACTTTTTACTTTTCACTTTTTACTTTTTACTTTTTGCTTTTTACTTCTTACTTTTTACTTTTACTTTTTACTTTTTACTTTTTACTTTTTACTCTTTACTCTTTACTTTTTACTTTTTACTTTTTACTTTTTACTTTTTACTTTTTACTTTTTACTTTTTACTTTTTCCCTTTTACTTTTTACTTTTTACTTTTTACTTTTTACTTTTTACTTTTTACTTTTTACTTTTTACTTTTTACTTTTTACTTTTTATTTTTTACTTTTTACTTTTTACTTTTTACTTTTTACTTTTTACTTTTTACTTTTTACTTTTTACTTTTTACTTTTTACTTTTTACTTTTTACTTTTTACTTTTTACTTTTTACTTTTTACTTTTTACTTTTTACTTTTTACTTTTTACTTTTTACTTTTTACTTTTAACTTTTTACTTTTTACTTTTTACTTTTTACTTTTTACTTTTTACTTTTTACTTTTTACTTTTTACTTTTTACTCATTTTCTTCTCTACATACATCTGCATTCTGTTGATTATTTTTAAAATTTTTATTTATCCTTTCCACTTTATTGTCTTAATATTGTCTTATTTAAGGTTTCTTCATCTTTCTTTCTTACTCTATTTATTAAAGTGTTGATTTTTCAATACCTTATTTCTTATATTTTTTTTCATTTTTTTATTCTTTCTATGAATTTAATTTCCAATTTGCAATTTGTTGCTCTTATTTTCATTTTGTAAATCATGAATGCTTAGTTTTGATTTCCAACTTCTGTTTCATGATTGATCAATTCCACAAAAAACGGGCAACCAATTCAATACACGATTTTTGATTTGGCTGAAACTTTGCATAGACGTTTCCATAGGCAAAAAATGCCATTTTGTGCTATAGGAAGGAATTGATGCTATGGGAAGGAATTGATGATTACAAATATTTTTAGGGCCGAAACGATTTGTTTGATCGGTATGACGTATTCGGCAAAGTTGTAGATAATAATTATGTGTTTCCAAAATAAATATACACTCTTGAGAGAAAAATTCAAAAATTATTTATCCAAAAAAGCTCATATTTTAGAAACCTACCTAAGCAATGCAAGCGGTCCGATCATAGAGAAATCAAGAAAAAAAGTAATGATATCTTGCAAAAAAAAATTTTAATTTATTTTTTCGAGGGGCTGTTATTTACGACTTTACCGAAGACATTATGCCAATCAAACAAACCGTTTTGGCTGTAGAAATATTTTCAATTTCCGACAGAGCTCACTATGGAGAATTAATAATATTTTTGCTGTCAAAACGGTTTGTTTGATTGGCATAGTCTTTTTGCCAAAGCTGTAGATAATAGTTTTGTCCTTCCATAAAAAATCATAAATTTTTTTTTCTTGATTTCTTTACGATCGGGCCAGTTGCATTGTATAGGTAATCTTTTGTAGTTATTACATAAAAAAAATAGATTTATAAAAAATGACCTTTTTTAGAAATACAATTTTTTCTTTAAGATTTTTTTCAGGAAAAATAATTTTGTAGTGCATATTTTTTTGAAAAGACAAAGTTATTATCTACAACTTTGCCCAAGACGTCACACCGATCAAGCAAACCGTTTTGGCTCTAAAAATATTTCTAATCATGTAAGATACTGATCTTTTCAAAATAGAATTTTTCAATAGCTTCTAGAAAATGAGTCATGTTCCAAAAAATTAAACCAATAGCACAACATGACATCTTTTGCCGAAAGAAACGTCTATGCGAAGTTTCAGCCAAATCAACAATGACAATTTAAAAAAAAAATTAAAACTGGGACATTTTTTGTGGAACTGCTCGATTGTAAAACTCAAAAAACTTTTGATTTCAAATTTCTCATTTATTTTGTAATTTCTATTTGTAAACTAGTGTTACCAAAGCGTAACTACAAATCACAGATTTTTTCTAGAAAAACAGATCATTAATTTTACAGTTTTGTTACGTTGAACTCGTACACAAATTAGGTAATCCGATTTACAACGAAAGAGTATTCGCATTGCCTTTTCATAATTATTATCTCTCTGCAGGCATTTCACGCGTAACATTTCGAAAGGAACTAAGTTACATTGAGAGTCTCCTTTTCTTTACTTTTTCTTTGATTAATAACTAGGTTATGTTTACATTTCTCATAGTGAGCCAGGAAACTTTTATAAGGGTTCTGTAATTCACGAAACAGAATGAGAGGTGAGAGATCCTTCATTGCTTCTTAGATCCTTTAGACAAGTGACTGCAAGATTTGTTCTCTGTCAACACTTCATGAAAAGCTTGCGAGTTTTGTCTATTTTGCAATGCTTTCAGTAAAAGCCAACACGTGCAAAGAGAAGAATTAACATCTGATTAAAACTTTCTTTCCAGTTCTCGCAGGCGCGCGGAAATTCCCATGTGATGCCAAACGAAAGCACACGCGCAACTTCCTAGGGTAGGGGTATAACATTGAAAGAAAATATAGCTTTGTGCTGAACACACTGGCAGAGGGCAATGATAGGATTATTCTGATATGAAGCACTTTTTGGCCTTTTATCTCCACCTCCATGCGCAGAATGAAATTAGCGTGTGAGAAAATGTGTGAAAATCCTATTTCACGAACGAAGCTCGATAAGCCGACACAAAGTATTTTCATCCACAGGGATTTTCATTCCCGTCGCTGTTGAAAGCCGGAGCTTGCGTATCGGAAGCCGCACGCGACTTCCGGGTATCTTAACTTTCCAAGTGGATTTCAAAGTTTGTTTTACAATGAGGAAACATTCATCCAACTTCAACAAAATCATAACTAGGAGATGCAATCATTTGAGAAGAACGGTTGTGACTGTGAAAAACCTTCTTTAATCCCTTCGGAAGGTTTCCAAAATGCACATCAATCCGGCAAAGGTGAACCTCGTTCCGAACTGATTGCTCTGATTTATTGCACTTCACGGTAGCCTGAATGTGAAACGGTGCAAGGGTGATTAATTTCTTCCTCCGTTTTGTCGATTTCGAAATTGAAAATCGCTTCCATCCCTACACCAGTTGCTTCAATGCTGCGCTGGGATACGGCCAAAATGGATTTTTTCCATCTTGAACATAAGTTTCATTCGACATCAATTCAATGCTGCTTAATATTCATTGTGGAATTTTCTAGTTCACATGCTGTACTGGCCACTTCTCGCTTCGAGTGCCGTAATTTATAGTTGCTGCTGGGAATTTAGCTGAAACTAACTCGTCTCGCTGTCTCGTCTCTCTCGGTACACAACAACAGACGTATCCATCACAAATTGCCCTCCAGCGTAATCTGTCATGTCATTCCAGCTGATATCTTTACAAACGACGCTCGGGACCTCTTGAAAATGATGTCGTCTATCATCCACGCACTTCTATTTTTTCACAACCATATCATATAATTTTTGTTGTTGTCTCCACTCTTATCCGATAAAATTGTGAACCTAATCCATATTGAAATCATATAGAAGTACTTCGAATGAATTAGTTATCAATTCTTCCGATGAAATGTTACAAGAAAGCGAATCGGTAAATCTCCACCGGCACTTTGATTTATCTATCGAAAAACTTTCAGTATGAAAGCAGTAATACGCCAACATGGCACAAGATGGAAGAATGATCAGCACTTTCACATCCCTCTCTTTCTCTCCCTCTTTGTTGCAGGCAAACCATCCAGCTGGGCATCATCGAGGAGGGAAGCTACGAAAAGGACGTGCTGTTCTATGTGAACCTCGGCGAGCCGCAACAAATCGGAGGTAAATTTCAAAAGCTGACAGCATTCCGTGTCCTGTTGGTTTTACTTTCTGGTCTAGAGATAGAATATTCGTTTTTAATTCAAACGCGGTAGAGAATCGTTTCGGTATATGAAACGGTATGAGTTGAGTAGATAGTAATCATTCATGCTGGAGTATGTTGTAATTAACTTTTCTGTTTACTTTTTTTTTCACGTAGGTAGTATGATTTGAAACTTCATAGGCATGGGTAACCTATGAGGGGGATTTTTTTCTCCGTAATTACGTGCTAATGAATCGACAGGAAAAAACAATACGAATCTGGTTTAATTTAAAACTACGCATGAATGTCATCATCGTGGGGAATGTTAACTTGAGAGTATTGCTAAAAAAAGTTACAAAAACCACGTCATGTAAAGCGAAAACCGTTAGATCTGTATTGCGCTTTGACACGCCTAAAAAAGAAGACGGCAAATGAGAAGGTACATGAGAGGGAAATAAAGAGAGGTAAATCGATGAGAAATAAATATTCAAAGCTTAAAATTAAACGTTATAAAAAGGAAAAAAATTAAATTGTAAGAAACAATAACATTATAAAAATGTAAGATTCGAACATAAAATTATTCAAGAAAATATTCAACCCAAATATGCGAATTCAAGCTCAATAATGGAAAACAGAAGAGAAAACAAAATGGAATAGGATGATTGGAAACAGAAATCAACTGAAACAAACAAAGCATATGCTAGATGACAAGTGACAGCAACAAAGAAAAGACACCCTTGATTGAAAATAAATCTAAATGTGGTATGAGGAATTGGAGTAGGAACGGATTATTGATTATTGTAATTTATCCTGTGGTGATAAAGTAATTACAGTTTGAAATCTTTCATTCCGACGTCACACCATGGTTTAGTTTCCGTAGAATGTACCCCGGTATAGTGCAGTAAAACATAGTCTACGTCTAAAGTAAGCATTAAAAATGCTGGATAATACAGGGTGTTCAATAAGTTCGAATACACATCGAAGTATGTTTTTTTGTTAGAGAATTAGAATTACGTTGTCCATTGATGTGAACTATTGTAATAAATGTAAATATGTGTAATATATGTTGTAAAATATGTTTAAATATGTTTAAAAAAATATGTTTAAAACAAGATATTTTTCCCTACATCAATTTTTATTGGAACAGCATTTATTGAGAGCTTTTACGACATATTAGCTTAAAGCACACGTCCATTGTGCTGTACAACGAGCTTGAGACGTTTTTTCTAATTCGCACGCGGCATGCACCTGGTCCATCGGGATCTCGTACCAGATCTTGGGAATACACTTTTTAAATTGGTCCATAGTCCTTATTTCATGCTCACTCTGCTTAGCCATCGTGCACTTGGCCAGCATGTACTATACATAAAAGTCCAGGGGATTGAGGTCCGGGGAATAGGGAGGCCACAAAGTCGAGTCAAATAAAATAATTGTAAAACATGAAAGAATATTTTGAAAAAGCTTACTTACTAGAAGTAAAAATTAAAATAGTGGTACACGAGTGTTTGAGAAAAAAGACATAAAATGGGTTGGTAAAACCCATTTATGTCTTTTTTGGTTGGTTGTAGATGGAAGAAATATTGAAAAAGTAGAAAAGATACAATGAATAAGAAAAGTAAATTCAAATTGAAAATAAGTAAAAGAAAAAGAGAACGAAAAGGGTGACAAAAGTGGCTGAATAAATTGAGAAAAATAAAACGGTAAAAACGAGGTGAGGAAAGATAATGAAAACCTGAACTGAAAAACGAAAATTGGGAATGAGATGAATGAGTAATGAAAAGAAAAAAGAGAAAAGAAAAGAGAGAAAAATGGGAATGATAACTGATTGTCTAGAGCTAGAAAAAAGACAATGAAAAACTGACGAAAAATTAAATTGCTATAAAAAAATAATGTAGCCGAGTCATAAACGAAGAAGTAGAATCATGATAACTGAAAAAAAGACCAATGAGAAAAAAAATACAGGGCGACGAGAAAGAACAAGGAGAGCTAGGAATAACTGCGACTGCCAAAACAACATGGGAGAAAGGAAGGAAACAGGAGAAAAATGATGAACATAAGATTTAAAAGAGGAAATCACATGGTAGATGTAAGAAGTAACGGAAAAAAGATATATACGAAAAGCGGTGAGTGAAAAAAGTAAAAGTTTAAAAGAAAAAAGAAATGATAATTGCATGAAAAGTGAGCGAGTAACTTGGGATAAAAAATGATAATCAAAAAATGAGAAAAGGAAATGCAAAAGGGCAATGCGAAAAAGAAAACGTGGAGGAAAATGAAAACATTAGGAAATTAGTAGGAAAAATTCGAATAGGGAAAGAAAAATAAATAAGCAATAGAGAAGAAACCCGAAGAGAACATTGAGAATTATAGTGAGAAATATAATCGCGGAAGCGAAATAGGTAAAAAGACGGAAGAGGAAGTTGACGAGAGGAAATGGAAATAGCAATGGGAAATGATTGAAAAAATTGAAAATTGTAATCAAAATTGTAATAAGAAACAAGAAAGAGAAAGATAAAAGAAAAAAGGTATCCTAAAAAAACGAAAATCAATAATGCGAAAAATTTTTAAAGATAGTGCAAAATTTTATATTTCAACTGGGAACATTAAGATGAAGAAATGACGAACAAAATTTAAAACAAAGAGAGAGATAAAACTAGGTAAAAAAGTAAAAATAGAAAAAATACGAAAATTAGAAACAGAGAAAAAGACAAATATTATTAATTAGCAGAGTACAGAAATAAAAAATAGAAGAAACATGGCAAAAACAGGAAATGGCCAATGAGAAAGCAATAAAAGAGCTAATGAGAAAAGATAATTACACCTCAACAATAAAAAATATATTGGGAGCCCAATAGCAAAACTAAGCAGAAAGAATCCCAGCAACAACTGAGAAAAAGAAAATTTCAAAGAAATATTAGAAAAGCAAGGCTGAAAATTGGGAATAGGAAATGATAATAAGAACCTCACGTAAAGATACGAGAAAGCAAAAAGAAAATACAAAAGGGAGAGAACATGGAAACGAAAAAAAAAGGAAACAGCAATTACGAATATGATACAATCAAACTATATAAATAAAGCAAAGTTTCCCGGATAATCGAATCAGAGAAAAAATATTCAAATCTGCGATTAACGAACATAAAATAAATATGTCCTTTTTTCATTCTACTTGTAAGATGCAGTGGCGTAACCAGAAATTATAATAGGGGTGATTTTTCGAGAAGCATAAAAAATAAATTGTACAAAGATTATTTTCACTTATTTCGAACATGTCCCAAACATGTCGGAAGTGACATGAATGATAAAAAATAAAATTTCGGATTAAACATTGAAAACGAACCCCAAAAAAGTAAAATTCCGGATAATCGAGTGTGAAATTCCGGATAGTCGAATTCCGGATAACCGAGTCTCCGGATAATCGAACCCGATCTGTATAAAGATAAGAAGAATTTCTAAATGATTATGCATACGGGAAAAAAAGGGAATTAAAAAAAATAACAGCAAAATGTCAATCAGAATAATACATGCAGATTGCTAAAACACATTGAAAAAAAAACGAAAAAAGAAATAGGACATAAAATGAGTGGAACAAAACAGGAAAATTGAAAAAAGAATTGGAAAAGAGGTAAGGCAGAAAAATAATAAGTGCCAAACAGGTAACGGGATTGAAAAAATGCATGGTAAAAAGCAAAAAAACAGAAGACAGTGAAGAGAATAAGAAAAAAAAGGGAAATAGGCAAGAAAATTAAAAACATGTAAGAGAAGAAATGCAAAAAAAAATAACAGCAAAGAACAAAACTAACAATTCGAGTTCAAAGAAATAATAAAAAAAATAAAAGAAGAAAATGAAAACACTAACGAGAAAAAACGAAAGGACTCAGACTTAATAAAAATTATGTTGGAAATAATGATACACCAATATATCAAAAGAAAGACAATAATGGGTAGATAAAATTGAGAAAAAACTCGGATAATAAAAAAGGGATAAGAAGAAAGAAATTCAAAAGCGAAACGATTGCGAGAAATTTGAATTGTAGATAGAAAAGATAACGAGAAAGTAGAACAGATACAAAGAATGAGAAAAGGAAATTAAAACTGAAAGTAACTAAAAGGAATCGAGAATGAAAAGGGTGACAAACATAGGTGAATAAATTGAGAAAAGATAAAAAGGGAAAAGAAAAAATAATAAGCAATAGAAAAGAAACTGGAAGGGAACATTGGGAAGAACAATAGGAAATGTTTGAAAAACCGAGAAGTGGAATGAGGAGTAGGAAAGAGAAAGTAAAAGGACAAGAAGCACACTATAAGAACAGAAAAAGCAACAATGAGAGAAAATAAAATTAAAAAAAAAACAGCAAAAAAGCAAGATAAATAAAACGGTAGAATGGAGAAAGGAAGAACATAAAAAGCGTTCCAAAAAAGAAAATGTCCAATGAGAAAAAATATTAAAAGCTTATAAGAACAAGGAGCGCCAAGAATAATTAAACATTTAAAAGATTGAATACAAAATAGCTGGGAGACCCAGAAGCTGAAATTGGCTAAAAGGGAAAAAACAATAGATAAGGAAAAAAAATGAAAAGAAATATTAAAAAGTAGAAACAGAAATGACAAAAGGAAAATGAGAGCAAGATATTCGAAATCAAAATAAGCAGAGAAAAATGACCAGAAAATAGAAACTAAAATGCCAAAGAAAAATTTTAACAACAATGGTGAATGAAATACACCCAAAAAATACAAACAAAACAAGAATGAAACAGAAAAGTGTGCAACAGAAATGGAGATTTAATTGATATAAAGAGTTCCTAAATAACAAAAAAAATAATAAACAGAAAATATATGAGAATAAAGAAAAATAAATGTAAAATGTCAATCAACAGAATACATTGTAGCAAAAAAAAAACAGATTGCCAGAACACATTAGAAAAAAGATTAACGGAAGAGAAAGGGAAAAATAAAATGCGTAAAACAAAACAGAAAATCTAAAAAAAACATGGGAATGATAAAAAATAAAAAAAATAGAAAAAGTGGGCAAGTGGATCGAAAAAAATAAATTGTATTAGGCAAAAAGAAAGTAAGACATTAATGAAAAAAGGGATGGAAAATGAAAACAGTAAATGATAAGAGAAGTAAGGAAGAGAGAAACGGTAAACATGTAAAATAAGAACAGAAAATTGGGAAAAAAATTGTAAAGCCAAATGAAAAAAGGGAAAAAGCGAGGGAAATATGAAGAGAAAACGATAATATGAAACACATAAAATTTGGAAAAGAAATAAAAAAAAACGTATACAAAAAATTAAAAAATTGATAAGCTTGTTAAAACACCGCAAACAGACATCCAAGCCGAACTCTCAATATTTGCAGCGCTACCAGCGACGCACACTGTTTCCAAAGCTGCAAAAACGTGTTTGAAATTATTTTGACACAAAAAATTAGTTTTTAGAGCCATAGTGCCTTCAGGAAAGTTGATCCATTCATTATTCTCCATTTTATAGAAGTTGCAAATTTGTGATTAATCCACTTAGCAGTGAGGAACGAATATCACTTTTTTCATTTTTGCATATAAAAATTCGCTTTATCCAGCAAAGTTGTTGCGCATTTTATGAGAAATAACTTTGTCAAAGGTACCATACTTCTATCTGCCTTTATAAATGGACTTTTATGGAGTTTTCTACAGATCGTCACTAAAAATCAATTTTTTAAATAGTGATGAAACATCTAGTAGTGATTTTCCACTATTTTTCAATGTTCTACATTGTTGTTTGCTATCATAAAACAAACAATTTCATCAAAAAAAGTTTTTTTTATCTCTTTTTATATTTCTAAATAAATAAGTGCATTATTTTAATAAAAATCTTCGATAACTAAATAAACTTGAGAGATAAAACTAAACTTTTTTCGATGAATTTGTGTGTTTTATGATAGTTAACAACATTGTAGAACATTGAAAAATTTTAGAAAATCACTATAAAAAGTTATATTGAAAAATGATTTTAGGGGCATTCTAGAGAAAACTTCACAATAGTTCATTTAAATAAGCAGATACAAGTATAGTGTCTTTGACAAAGTTGTTTCTTACAAAATGTGCTAAAACTTGGATTTTTATATGCATAAATGAGAAAAATAAAACTTATTTCTCACTTTTAGGTAGATTAATCACAAATTTTTCACTTCTCTAAAATGGAGAATAATACATACAACAACTTTACTGAAGACACTACGACTCCAAAATTTTCATTTTTTGAATAATTAGTGTAAATTAGCGCATTATTCTAGTAAAAATCGTCAACAATCACAAATAAATGTGAGATAAAAATAAACTTTCTTCGAAGATACTGTTTGTTCCGTTGTAGCAAACAATTCTGTAGAGCATTTAAAAATTGTAGAACATCAAGATAAAAAGTTAAATAGCAAAAAGATATTTTTAGTTGTGATCTATAGAAAACTCCACAAACGTCCATTTAAATAGATAGATAGAAGTATGATGTCTTCCACAAAGTTGTTTCGTTCAAAATTTGCTACAACTTTGCTGAACAAAGTGGATTTTTATATCACAAAATGAGAAAAGTAAAAATAGTTTCTCACTGTTGGGTGGATTAATCATGGAATTGCAACTTCCATAACATGGAGAATAATTCAACAACAACTCTGCTGAAGACGTTACGGCTCTACAACCAATGTTTTTGGGTCAAAATAATTTCAATCACGTTTCTGCAGTTTTGGAAACAGTGTGCGACGGTGAGAAAAATGGGTGAATAAATTGTGAAAAGAAAATGGCAATGATAAAAGTAATATGAGTGATCACCGTGGTTCTGTGGTTAGCGATGTCGGTCGGCTATCTCTCCCGCACGGTTGTGATATCGGGTTAGATTCCCGATCAGGTCAAGGATCTTTTCGAGCTGGAAATTTTCTCGAATCAGCACTGGGGCACGGTGTATCGTTGTACTTATCCTACAACATGCAAAATGTGCCGAAAACAATATCGATAACGAATTCTCTCAACTAATCTAGTTGATCGAGACCGCATTAGCCCCCCAGGCTAGCGGGCGATATTGTAAAAGTAATATGAAAACGAAAGAAGAAAGCCCTGGGAAGAAAAAAGAGGCAGGAAAATGGATATGGAAGAAAAAGTTGAAAAAAATCAGGAGTAACGAGGATGAGCAATAGCGAAAAAGAAGAAAAAAATGAAAAAGAGAACAGAGCAACAGAAAATGAGAACGTGATATCGCACGCTACCCTGGAGGGCTAATAGCGGTGTCGATCGCTTGAACTTGTTGAAAGAGTTTGTTATCAATATTGTTTTTGGCATATTTTGCATGTTGTAGGATAAATTCAACGATACACCGTGCCCCAGTGCTGAGTCGAGGAAATTTCCAGCTTGAAAAGATCCACGACATCAATAACCACGGAACCACGGGAATAAATAGTATAACAGAGCCATAAATGGAGAAGTGAAAGCATAGAAAAGAAGAAAGAGTCATAAGAAATCAATAAAAAATGGAAACAAGAAAAAAACAGAGAGAGCTAAAGCTAAAGCTAAAAGCTAACTGCCACTGCCAACAAACATGAAAAAGAGAAAAAAAACAAGAAAAAAATGCGAAAATGAAATGAAAAAGAAAAATTAAAAATGTAGATGTAAGAATCAATGGGAAAATTGAGAACAGAAAATGAGTAGCTGTGAGTGGAAAAATTAAAAGTTAGAATGAGAAAACAAAAGAAAAACATAACAAACAATTCGGGATACTGAGATAAAAATAACAAAATGGGAAATGGAAATGGCAAAGAGCAATGGCAAAGGGTAGTGAGAAAAAAAAAGTTTAAAGAAAATTGAAAAAAAAGAAAATTAGAAAGAGAATGAATAAGGAAAAGGGAGGAGGTTGTTCTAAAGGCTAATGAGAAAATTAAACCTGGAAGCGGAATAGGAAAATAGATGAAAGAGAAAGTGGACAAGAGAATATGAGAATAGCAACTAGGAAACAGGAATGACAAATGATTAAAAAAAAAATCAAAAAATGGAACGAGGAGTAGGAAAAAGAAGCAAATTGAAAAAACCCCTGAAAGCAACAATGAGAGAAAAAATTAAAAGACATTGCGAAATATGAAATTTAAACTGGAAACAATAAAAGAAAAAACGATGCATGAAATTTGATACAAACGAGGGACAAAACTAAATCAAAACATAGTTAGTCAATGAGAAAAACACAAAAGAAGATTACAAAAGAAATGTAAACAGCAAAATGAAGGAAGGTAAAAGAAAAGGAACATGGTAAACAAAAAAATATGACCAAAAAGAAAGAAATCAAACAGCTAATAAGAAAGAAAGATGTTTGCCAAAAAAATTGAACAATTGAAAAACATTGAAATAGCTAAGGAACCCAAAAGTAGAAATTGGCAAAAAAGGACACATAAATAACTGAAAGAAAGAAAATTGCAAGGAAATGTTTCAAACGGGGGCAAAAGGATTGGGAAAAGGAGAAAAAGATATGAGAAAATAAAATGAAAAGAGTAAAGAGCGTTGGAAGTGGAAACAAAAAAAACGCCAACGAAAATTTGTAACAAAAATGGTAACTACAATGCAACCAAATGTTACAAATAGAACAATAAAAGTGAACCCAAAAAGTATGCAACAGAAATCGAAATATAATGTAAAAATTAATTGCTAAATGAACAGAAAAACGAAAGAACAAAAAACCTAATTCAACAAACACATTAGAAAAAAGAAAAAAAAAATGAAAAATAAATTGAAAATGAAACAAAATCGGAAAACTGAACAAAAAAAGGGCAAGGGGATTGAGAAAAATAAACAGTTATAGGCAAAAGAAAACAAAACAGTGAAATCGGAAAGAGAAAAAGACATGGAAAACAGAAACAGATGTTGAAAGGATAAGTAGAAAAGAGAATTAGGAAAGGGAAGAGGAAAACAGGTAAAAAAACAGAGATTCTAAAAGGAAATGGAAAAGGGAGATGAAAAAGGTTTTCCTTTTTCATCTCGACCGAGGGAAATAGGAAGAGAAAGTGTTAATTACGTTAATTATTACAGGAGTCACTTTACGGTGTAAACCGAGTGAAATAAATAAAGCCCTATTACGGGACTAACATAAGTAAGAAAAACGTCGCAAAGTGACATCGGCTGTGGAATCTGAATTATTCTGAGTATTATATCACTGAAGTTAAAACGGAAAAAGCTACGTTTCGCGTTGAATCATTTCACGACCATTTTGAACAGTGATATGATTTTACGAAGATGGGATAAGTCTTAAAATTCGATTGATTTGTGATCTAATGATCATATATATTGGATTTAGTTTCCAGTAACAAATCGAATTAGGAACAGGTGAATTTTCTAATGTTCAGCGAAAACTTATTGCAAGAAGTAAATGGCAAAAGTGATTTGGCGGTTGATTGAAAAATTTGGCTCAGATGCCAAATGTCTTAGAAATGGATAAAACGAAATCTGGTGTTATCTCGAAAAAAAATCGGGAAAAAACGACTTTCTGGGACTTTTTAATAATTTTTTTAGCTGGCAAACTCAATTCACTTGTCCTGTTCTCGTTTTAACTACACGGAGCTAATTTTTGTCCCTTCACTTTAAGTAGAATCGGGAATAGGTCCCAAAAAGTGGAAGGGAATATTTCTAATCAATCAAGGGAGCATGAAATTTTCGTTTCGACTTACTGTTGATAATCGAATATTCTACAACGGATATGAAAAAAGAGAGGCAATAAACCGATGAGTCGAAAAATTACCCTCGCTTAACTCTTCGGTCATTCCAATTCAGCTTTATTGGCAGCAAAGGAAAAAACAAACACTAAATCTTATGGCCGTTCTGTAAGCTATCTCGCCAGCGCCGTTCTCCAGGCAATTAATATTCCCCTTCCCACACACTCACAGGTGTTGTTTATTTGCAATAGTAAAACTTTATGGTACGATTATTAGATCAAGTTCGTGTTCGATAAAAAACATCCAGGTCTAGTGTTTGTTTATCTGGCACTCATTTTTTATTGTGAGAATTAACGGTGTCGGAAGTTGCTATCTCGCATACAAGTGATGTGGTATGGTTGTTTAATACCGAATAAACGAATTTTTATTTGTGTCCGCTGTTTCAAGTGAACTCAATTGCCTTGACTGTCTGCTCGAAATGATTGCGAATTTCAGCCCTTTATATGAGTGAGGATATTGCTTTGAATAAAAAAGCTGTATGAATGTTTCTGCATGGGAGCGCAACATGTGTGCATCAAATTGCTTCATATCCTGTGGTAGGTACTATTTGGATAAGCAATCATACACACACACACACATATACTGTGATTCAATATGTTAGTTGAACCACGGAGTCTAAAGAATCAGTTTGGTCATGACATGCCAAAAAATCACTTCCCTTCTGTCAGCAACGGGGTTTCGGTGTGCCATCGCCAGTTTTCCGGCTGATTGGAATGCTTTTTTTTTGGTAACCCGCATCGTACCATGATGCCGCAAATACGTACGTTACAAGCAAAAGTCACGCGTTTTATAAAAAAAAGGCCGCTGGAAATATAACCAATTCAATGGGGCTGTATCCGTTTATAGGTACTTTTTGAATGGAGGAAACGAATTATAATGAAATGACACATTTTGGAAGCCCAGCTTGCCAATTTCTAATATTTATATTTATTAATGTTCTAACATTTCGAGTTTGGGGTTCGAAGTCTCACTGAGGAGGAAGCCAATTTATAAATTTAGCACAACTCATCCACAACATTTTAAAATTGATAGCAGTACTAACAGGTGAAACTATATTAATACGGTGTAGGTTGTGTCAATTTATTAAGACGCTAGAAATTATATTGGGTAATCGCTCCATTATTCATTTCAACAGCTTGGTGCACCAATATTCATCTTATTTCTTTTATTTGTCCAATTTGCCGTCAAATTTCGACAAATTTTTAAAAGTAAATCTGCTTGCTTCTCGATTTTCTCAAGTGGCTGAAAGTTTTACGTTGAAAATATGGTAAAACTTGACGATAAATTGATCAAAAAGGCGTTATGAGATGAATATAGGAGCAGTTACCCTAACTCTGAAATGTTGTTATCAAAAGTTTCAGTTTTAGTGAAAAGTATAGTTAAGAATACCAGTGCGTGAATAATGCTGAGTCTGAATTTGAACACGAATATTACAGCGGCGACATTAGAAGAAAAAGTGTCTCAAAAACAGAAAATAAAATGAAGGGAGTTAAGAAAACTATAAAAGAAGCCTTCAAATGATGTGGAGGAATATTCAGGTACTACACAAAAACACTCTGTTCAATAAAACAAGATCCACTGGACAGAAAACGAAATTTGCTACGAAGGTCGTATTCAGCTGTACCGGTTAGTAGGCGCCAACTGGTAAAGCTTTACTGGAAACCAGAAAAAACAGAGCGCGCAGTGAATTTTAATGAAAGAAAGATTTGCTCCAACAAAAATATCTGGGTTACAAATCTCAAAAAAAAAAACACAATCCCATCAAACAATTTTATTATAGAGCAGCTTATAAGACTGTAGTTCAGCTTAATCCAAGCAGCAGCTTAACAAGCTATAAATCAACAAAATTGTTTATGAAATTCGATGGGTTTGAACATGAATGTAGCTGAAATGTCAAAAACTGCTAAATTATATAGAAGTGCTGAACACCAAATTCAACACAGCTCTCCAAAGTAATCAAAGACGAGAAAATTGTAAAGAATGTGATACAAACTGCTTGCGTTCTCTTTTCTTGGATGAAAATCCTGCGTAGCGAGATAAAAGATTAATCTATTGTACCCTGTAACTTTTCATGATTAGGAAATGTAATTTAAGTAGAGAAAAGAACATATTACGATGATGACATATGCAATAGTAAATCCTAAAGTAGAGTTCAATTAGTCATTACTACCTTCTTGTAGTAATAGTCCACACCTTTCGCAGTTATAGTCGATTTAACTTTTTCTATAATTATTCTCTAATAAAAAATTCAGGAGCACAGTTTTTTCCTTTCAATATTTGAAACGGATCGATTGTTTATTATGACATTGCTTTAGATTATGACTTCATTCTAAATTTACACATACGTTGTATCTTTTCCTTCATTTCTATTCTTACAGTAATCAACTTTTATTTCTCAATTTTATCAGTTTTTTCTCTTTCTTTTCTTTTCTTTACATTTGTACTGCTACTAATCACCCAAATCACACTGTTACTTATACATGAAACATTGCCGTTTCCACCACTACTCCACTGTCAAATTACTTTTCAAACTCTATTTACCTCACAAAAACTCCACAAAAAACATTCACTTCCAAATCGACACCTAACTCACACCAACAAACTACAACGTAAAAACACACACACACTAAACACTGTCCCGACAATAATGCATTCATCGTTTCACTAACAAACCCATCGAAAATCGGATGCTACTCTCTGACAATGCTTCCTGCTGCCGCTGAAAACTGCTGATTTGTGATCAATTCTTTCACGAACAAAAAACAAACCCACACTCTATCGGAAAACCATCAACAACCGGGTCTAAATTGAACATCGCTTTCTTCTTCTGGCTGGGATGCGCGGCGGCTGCTTCGATGGCGGCACGCGGCGGCTGCTGGAAACGCTACTGAAATTGGTTGAAAAAAAAAACTTTCGCTGCCAAATTGCGCACTACCAACCTGACCACGGCAACAACAATATGTGCGCGAAATTAACCTAAATTTTTTCCACAATCACTATTGTCACTGTTTTCGTACTAAACAACACCAAAATCGAAACAAAAACTCATCACGGATGATCGTTGTTGTAAGTAAATAATACCTGGTATAACGCACGCACACGCCAGTGTGTGTGCGTGTGTATGGTTTGGTGCGTTCTTGGTCATCTGCCGATTGCTCCCAGCGCGCTTCGCTTGCTTGACCGCTTATTCGTTGTCTATCTCGCTTGCACATGTACGCAACTACCAACCATGCACAGCTGGCTACTACAACTAGGCTTGCTTTGATTGACGTTTTATCGCAAAGCGGTTTACCACAGTCCAAAACGGGATGTTTTGTTTTTTTTTTTTATTACGGGCGACGATAACTTGGCGGCTGCTGTCGTGTATCCGTATGTATTCAGCTTATGAGGGTTCTCACGCCAATTCACCCAGCCGTTGACAACACTCTTGATGAAACTTGAGTGAGTTTGGTGAATACTTTGTATACTTTTTAAAGGGGGATAAGTTTTTTCGAAATATTCGCACGGACTCAACCGCCAGTGTCACCAAACTCACAAAGTTTCACAGAAATCTGAGAGGGTGGCTGCCAACTCCATGTTTAGTTTTGTTCTATTGTGACACAAAAATCCAATTTAAGATACCAACCGGGATAGGAAACGTTCTAACCATGCGGGTTATGCTTCGTGTTTTCGAAGTGAACTGACCGCATACAGCGGAAACCACCAACCTCATGTTCTTTGCTTATATCCTTCATTAGTTCGAAACGATCCTTACAGAGCAGCTTTCGTGCGGTTCATCAATTTGTTCTCCCGTAACGAATAATAATTTCCGACAGTTTTCCCGATGCCGTCCAAGCATTTCTTTTCCGAACAATCATCCTCACCAAGAAAAAAAAACTGCTTCGGCGTACAATAGAAGCTTTTTCCTCACGTACATTTTCGGGAATTCAATGAAGGACACACAATACACGCACTCCCTCATCATGCTATAACCTAGCATAAGCTACCGGTAGCTTATGCTTGTTATACCGGAGAACTCCATAGCTAGCAGTTACTGGTTTAGGTTATACCTATTTTCGATACTATACAAAATACACATAACACAAAACCAGCAAGCGGGACAAATTTTCCCGAAGCTTACTTTTATCGGTGATAAAATACCTGGTACACATCCCGGTGTAGTAAATAATCTGCTTGTTTCCGCTACCGTATCGGAAAAGTGTAATCGGTTGAAAAATCGGAAAGTAAGCATTCGAACAGGTGTCAAACGAAATCTTGTTTGCATCCCCCTCAATTCAACAGCTGAAATCAAGATTCGTGTTGATCTCATATGTAATTGTAAAACCTATCAATTCAGTTTACATCGTCACTTGTATATAATAGGTGATCATCCAGCGTACAGTAAGTCGAGTGTTATTTGGGTTTGTTTAGAGTAATCTTTATGTTGAAACCGGTTCCTATCTGTTCTGTGTTTTGTTCATCTAATTTCCCGTTCGGTGAGAATAGTAGTGAAGCTACTGTCTCATGCTAGTGTCAAAAATGTTTGTTTTTGTTTGAATCTGTGACGTTCGAGTGCATTTTTGTTTTGTATTGTTTGAGGTTTCAGATTCAACTTATGTTTTCATTGTTAAAACCCCGTTCTTCGCAACCGCCGGCGCAACCAACCGAATTAACCGAAGTGGATGTTTTCCGTTCTTTTTTCTCTTTCTCTAAATTCACCACACAGACGAACTGGCAGGCATCATCGAGGCGGCGGAGGCGAAACCCGCGGAAGAACTGACAGAGGAAGACAAAATGGCGCTACTCGGCAGGCCCAAAGCTGGTGATATTGTCAGGGCACAACTTAGGATAAAAGAAAGTAAAGAATTTAAGGTAAGTGATATGTCCACCAGACAATTCAACGTAAGAAACGTTAGATTCAATGTAAACTTTCGAGGTGAAAATTGATTCGCGAAGAGTAGCTTAGCAAATATGAGAACACTACAATCTAACCATATATATGTTGCCTTTTCGTTTGTGATTGATAGCATCTGACCATCTGACATAAACAGATGTACAGGAAATGGTTTTTTGACAGAAAATGATAACCGATGCCATACTATAATAGATGAAGTCTAACAGTGCATTTTCAGTATTGATTACTCTCATCATGACTGTCAGAACACTAAATACTGAAAGCCTCCACTCGTCCCCACCAAGCTGTGTTGCTTCCGTATTATCACGTATCAGCAGATGAAGTGGGACTAACTGCACAAATTTATCATACCTTTAATAGGCCCATGAATCGCACACCGTCAGTCACGGCAGGCTGTGATGCCTGCCGACTAGCCACCCAGTCAGTAAGGCTCCTTCGATGGGGTAAACCCTATCATTAGGATACGTTTCTTGTGATGAATTATTCATAAAAATATTCGTTTATATTTATTATTCCCCCGCCAGTTTGGTACCACGAGGGTAGCACCAACCCGGCAATCCTTTGATTCCTAGCGAAGTGAAAACGGCCATCGTTCGTCCAGACAAATTTATGACGCTGGTTGGCATGAATTTTTAAACCCGGCCCTCCGTCGTCTCAGGCTCAGTCTAACGGTGCCAACTTGACTCGAACAGCCAAACACAAACCCTGGTCCCTGGTCTTGTCGCATGAGATTAAAGAGAAATTTTACCCGGAATTGAGTATTTACCGAGCTAATTTGTGTTGCATTTTTATCTCTGAAACGATGGAAACGCTTAAATAAAACAAGACGCTTGCAATCAGATGCTGTGGGAATGTTTATTTGCAGACCAAACTGCTTACATTTCCATTTGAAAACCTTACCCCGATAACCGCTCTGAGGCTTTCCATCGAAAGCAGCAGCATTTGGTACTGGGTAATACAACTTTGAACGATTGATTAGTAATTGATATTTTTACTTTGAATGATTGATTGACGAGTTTATGTTGTAATCGATAAACAATCTTGGAGTTTTATAAAATCAAACTAAACATGAAAGTAACTTTTTTCACGGAAGCTTTTATTAGATGTAACTCTTGTTAAACTAAACTAAATTACTACTTCTTTCGTTTAAATGAAAGATGATCGTGAAGTCAACGGGAATATTTGTTGTCAGTTTACGGAAATTTTTGTGTTACAGTTTATATTTTTTCTGGAAAGACAAAACTACCACCTACGACTTTTTTTCAAATTCCATTTTTTTTATGCCGGAGACGCCAATTTTTTTAAACGACCCGTTCTGGTTTTAAAAATATTTGTAACCATCAATACCAGTTTTACATAATACTTTCTTAAAAATTAGTCGTTATTTTGAAAAAAAAAAAATTATAGCATAAAATAGCATCTTTAACCCATAGGAGACTTTCGGCAAAGTGTCAGCCAAATCAAACATGACAATTAAAAAATATATTAAAATTGGGACAGTTTTTTGAGATATGCGCAGATTCAGAAAACTATTGTGTCGTGCCAAATAAATGTTGTGTGAACAAAAAAAATCCCAAAACACACAGTTCTGTTTTCGAGTGTAAGGTTACACTTAAAACTGTTGGATTTATTATGGTCATCACAGACACATTCGTCTGAATGTAATGAACCTCAAGAGGTCTGAATGTAATGAACCTCGAGGGCATGCCTTATGCATATCTTAACAATTTTTTTTCACACACTTGTTCATTGACCACGGTATTTTTCCATATTTCAATGTTTCGGAAAAATCGTCTTCTGCCGATCCTTCGCACGCTTCTGGAATCTGCGTTTATACAGGCTTCGAAATGATTACGGTAGATCCATTTTTTGCTGCGATAATCGTCCTCTTCATCCTCTGACGCTTCATGCAGAGTTGCCAATAAAATTTTTGGTTAAACTGGAAGAATGCTGAAGAAAAAACTGGAGAAAACTGGATTCCAAAAAAAAAACTTGTTTCAATTACTTTCACTTTTAACAAAAGAACTGTTGCAACAATTTCAATTATTTCTGAGTTCGCTCTCGCTTGGTATCCAATTCTTCTATCTATTTTCAAACTGCTACGCAACAGAAAATAAATTGAAGGTTTTTTTTCATGATCTGGTAAAACCTATTAGTTTGCTTTTATCTCAACCCCGCCATGCAGTTCTTAACTTGACCGTGTTTCGTGCGAGAAGAAATCATTGAAAATGCCGTTAAGAATATAAAAAATTAACGTTTTTAATTTTTTTTTCTAAAAACAACTGGAGCTTAAGTGAATAGAAAATCTGGATAAAACTGGTATATATATGAAAAAACTGGAAGATTTTGGGATTCAACTGTTTGACTGGATCACTTGAAAAAAAAAATATGGAAAAATCCAGTTTAAACTGGAACATTGGCAATTCTGATTCATGAACGAACATGTCAAACGAGCACCGCAACCACGACGTTTTTTTCCTCAAACGTATTTTGACATTTTTTCTAGAAATGAGAATTACGCAGGTTGGGTGCGGATATTTCGGAAATTACTTATATCATTGATCTGGTTATAATATTTCTCAACATAAATAGAACGAATTAGACAGAAATAGGCCGAAATAACATCGCCAAACAAACGACAGTGTGCATTTCTTCAATGCGCGAGTGTCAAATGACCATCTTTTTCTTTGTTTGAGAGGCGACGCACACTGTTTCCAAAGCTGCAAAAACGTGATCGAAATTATTTTGACCCAAAAAAATCGATTTTGGAGCTATAGTACCTTCAGAAAAGTTGATCCATTAATTATTCTTCATTTTATAGAAGTTGAAATTTTGTGATTAATCCACCTAATAGTGAGAAGCGAATTTTCCTTTTTTCATTTTTGCATATAAAAATTCACTTTGTTCGGCAAAGTTGTTGCACATTTTATGAGAAACGACTTTGCTAAAGGTAATATACTTCCATCTGCCTTTCTAAATGGACTTTTGAGGAGTTTTCTACAGATTGCCACTAAAAATATGTTTTTCCAATATAACGTTTAGTAGTGATTCTCTACAATTTTTGAATGTTCTACAAAGTTGTTTGCTATCACAAAACAAACAATTTCATCGAAGAACGTGTATTTTTATCTTTCATATTTCCTCAGATATTGACGATTTTTATCGAAACAACGCACTAATTTACTAACAGATATCTTCAAAATCTGCAAACATCTACAGACTAAACCTTTTCTATATTTGAGTATAAGTAAAACATAATTTAATTCAGATATAGGCATTTGTCTCTCGCTGTCTCCTGTGCAGATATTTGTAAATAAAAAAGTGCATTATTTAATAAAAATCTTTAATAACTAAATAAAATTAATAGATAAAAATAAACTTTCTTCGGTGAACTTGTGTGTTTTACGATGGTTAAGAACATTGTAGAACATTGAAAAATTTTAGAAAATCACTAGAAAAAGTTATATTAAAAAAATGATTTAAAGGGACATTCGAGAGAAAACTTCACAATAGTTTATTTAATTTATCAGATACAAGTATAGTGTCTTCAACAAAGTTGTTTCTTACAAAATGTGCTAAAACTACACTGAATAAAGTGGATTTTTTTATGCAAAAATGAGAAAAATAAATCTCATTTCTCACTTTTAGGTAGATTGATCACAAAATTCTAATTTCTACAAAATGGAAAATAATGAATAGAACAACTTTACTGAAGACACTACGACTCCAAATCATTAGTATTTTAGTTAAGAGTAATTAATGTAAATTAGCACATTATTCTAGTAAAAATCGTCAACAACCAAAAATATATGAGAGATAAAAATAAACCTTCTTCGGTGATATTGTTTGTTTTGTTGTAGCAATCAATTTTGTAGAACATTCAAAAATTGTAGAACATCACTATAAAAAGTAAAATAGCAAAAAAAGATTTTCAGTAGTAATCTATAGAAATCTCCACAAAAGTCCATTCAAATAGATAGATAGAAGTATGTTGTCTTACACAAAGTTATATCTTTTAAAATTTGCTACAACTGTGCTGAACAAAGTGGATTTTTATATTCCAAAATGAGAAAAGTAAAATTCGTTTCTCACTGTTTAGTGGATTAATCATGGAATTGCAACTTTTACAACAAGGAGAATAGTTAATGGAACAACTATGCTGAAGACGATATGGCTCTAAAATCAATGTTTTTGGGTTAAAATAATTTCGATCACGTTTTTGCAGCTTTGGAAACAGTGTGCGACGGTTGCTTTATTTTCACTTGATTCCTTCCGGCTACTGTCATCGAATCACTTCTCTCCCTTTCCCGTCTGTTGTTCATCGAATTGTTTCAAATAAAACTGATGACTATTTCTATTGACGGAGAGAGTGACGATGAGAAAGACTCTTTCCTTTCCATCAGCGTCTCAATTGAAACTAGCGCCGCATCGCGTCGTTTGATGATAGTTTTCTAATACCGCAAGCCGCAGTTAAAACGGCAATGGCATACAAGCTCCGATCAATATTTTGGAAATTTTTTTCGCTGTTGATCGCTGGCGCTGCGTAACCACTTCGGATTGTGGAACTGGTGTTGGTGTCATCCGTTTCATGTCGCCACGATTTTCTTTTTTCCCTCTTCCATATATTTACGCGAAGTACTGTATGGAAGCTCTCTGTCTACGTTAGCGCTCATTGTCATTTTCAATTGAGAATCGTTATGTGAGAGTGACGGTGATAATCTTTGCTTTCAATTGAAACGCATTTGTTTCATTTTCTAGCTTTGTCAAAATCAAACCAAGTGCTTTCGAGTTATTTTCATGTGACTCACGAAGTGCTTGAGAATGATACAAAAGCTTTTCAATTAAAAGCGATGGGATGACCTGATAATTGTCAATTGAAAATGACTTTGTGAGGCTCTGACTGTAATACAAAAATCATGCGCCCATATGTCACCGGTACGGTCTTGGAATGAAAATGATGGTAAAATGTACGAATGGTATTTGTTATATCAAGGTTTCGTCAGTTACTTGAAAAGAAAATGGCAGAGCGCAGCAGAATTGGGCGGTCGTAAAATTAACACTCAAAAGAATAGGCAAGAATTCGATTATATGCTTATTTGCATAGCTTTCATCGCTAGCAGCAATGTTTTGTAAGGGGAAAAATTCAAAAAGGTGCAGAAAGATTTTTGAGTTATTCTAATTCTCTGGTTATTTCGGGCCGGATTTTCAGCCATTTTTTGGCGCTTTTGCAACTACCAAGTTCTCTTCAACAGCCGCCAGATATACGAATGAAACCCAGCACAAGATGATCGGTACTATTTTACCTTTTCTCTATGTCAGTAATAAACAAGAAACTGGAAACTGCTTCATTATTCATCTCAGCCCATATTTTCATCTCATGCAACATGAAAACACAATTGAAAACAGGAAAAAAATGCATATTTTCTAACTAAACCAATCTGCTAATCCATGAAATAAATTTTTCTTAGTTCACTTTAGATTTCTCATAAGGTAGAATCCTCAAAAACTCACTCAGAAGCTCTAAATTTGATATAGTCGGGTATCTGCACTCGAAAACTCATTTAATTCAATCACCTACCTCAGAAAACAAAATCCGCGCATTGTTTTGTATGGCTACAACGGGATGTGTTTAAAAACCAACCAAAGTTTTTTGGTTGGACCACTTTTTATTTTAATCACTAAACAAAATCACTCACCATTCTAAGAATACTTTAATCTTTGAAATGTTCACCTCAAATTTTCAAAAACAACCTTGAATTGGCAGAAATATATGAGATGAATTTCTACAATTCCTAAATTTTAACTGTATGTATTTTCATCTGTTCATTTCACTGTTTCATTTTCACTGCGTTGAACCATATAAAAAGTTGCCAAATCAGTTTCTGTTAATACGAAAAAATCATACTGAAAATGTTGAATTATTCCGACATAATTGACATATATCTACAGCGCTGCAGTGGTCACCTAGGTTACCAATTTTGCACGTAAACAACTACAGCGGATATCTAGGTAACCTACTACGACGAGCTGCGGCTACGTTCATTCATGATAATGTGATTCATTCATAATTAACAGTGTGATGAATATAAGGGCGTCGTGAGATGAATAATTGAGCAGTGATTCAAATTTTGAGATGAATATGGAAGCGTTGTGAAAAATGGTTTGTTTTACAAAATTCAGGATAAATCTAGCTTAGTTTACTAAATATACAATGCTGAACGATTCCATAAGAGGACGTTAGCGTATTTTGTTTATTTTTTCTATGATTTCGTGAAAATTTGGTGTTTAATCCGTGCATTCTTCGTGAATATCGGCTTAATGAGATGAATAATGGAGCAGTTCCCCTATAAATAGTTTTATATAGAACGTTTACTCAAGTCATATTTCTCACCATTTTTTTTTCAAGCCAAACCAAAATACTTATTACCGCTGAACGTTTTACCTCGCTATAGTGAAATAAAATTTGAAATAAATGATGAAGAAGCCAACGAAGGGTAAAAGTTATTAATTTATTGTTACTACACATCAGATGACGTCATGTGTAGAACTTTGATCAAAAATTCACATTTACCATGATTTTTTACATTTTTGAATCCTTCTACAAAATTGTGCGTTTTCATGGACCCACATTTTTGCTAAAGTTCAAAAATAATAAAGTTATATAAAAAAGGACGAATTCCTATACAGTAGAATTTTCATCATTGAAACATCGGAAAGACTCTATAAAACAAATGATTTTATGTTTGTTTGGAAGTAGTACAGATGTCCTTTCAGAATATTAATTAGTTATATACGTTTTTTCCTTTCTCCTAGAAAGGTATAGCAATCACTGGAAAAACCAAAGGTATAAAAGTGGTCCCGATGGCCGAATGTCATATACCACTCGACCCCTTTCGACGAACTGAGCATTTTCTGTATGTATGTATGTGTGTGTGTATGTGTGTATGTGTGTGTGTGTGTGTGTATGTGCAACTTTTTTTTCTCACTCACTTTTCTCAGAGATGGCTGGACCGATTTTCATAAAATTAATTGCAAATGAAAGGTCTAGCTGCGCCATAAGTTGCTATCAAATTTCATTGTAATAGGATTTTGAGTTTAGAGGTTGTGTATCAAAATGTAAAAATCACGAAACATAGATATCTCAGAAACCACATAACCCATTTCAATAAAACTGGTTTCAAATGACTGGGCTGTCTTCAGAACCCTTAACTTTTAAATTTCGATATGGTTGAACATATGGTTCAAAAGTTATGTAAAGAAAAGTTATCCTGAGGTTGTTTAAACTCACTCATTTTTCTCAAAGATGGCTGAACCGATTTTCACAAAATTAGTGTCAAATGAAAGGTCTAGTTGCCCTATAGGTTGCTATTGAATTTCATTGCAATCAAATTCTAACTTTGTTCGTTGTTCATAAAAATGTGAAATCACATAACGAAAGCAAACATATTGACTTTCTCCTAACGATCACTGGCTAATTAAAAGGTAGAAAAGTGATCCAAGTGGCCGAATGTCATATACTACTCGACTCAGTTAAACGAATCGAGCATTTACTGCATGTAGGCACGTATAGGTGTATATGTTTGTGTGTGGGTTTGTACGTGTGTATGTGCACCTTTATTTTCGCACTCACTTTTCTCAGAGATGGTCTGACCGATTCTTTCTATCTTGGTGTCAAATGAAGGGTCTATTTGCCGCTAGGTTGCTATTGAATTTCATTGTAATCAAACTTTTAGTTTTGACGCTGCGTCAGAATGTGAAAATCGCTCTTATATCTCAGAAGCCATGAACATAGTTGAATTCAAATTAATGGTCTTTTTAACCCTTAAACAATGAATTTCATAATGTTTAAACATGTGGTTTGAAAGTTATAGAAAGAAACGTAACCCGCAGACTGTTTAAAACTATAGCTACGATCAAAATATGTCGCCTCAACATCATTTAAATTTGATATTGTACTATTTCAATGTTTGCGGCCTTGCTCGGGATTGAAGTTGAAATTATAAGTCATTTCTATCATTCCACTTTTTGCCTTTCTCCTAGAAAGGTATAGCAATCACTGCAAAACTAAAGGTATAAAAGTGCTCAAAAGGGCCGAATGTCGTACACCACTCGACTCAGTTCGACGAGCTGAGCATTTTCTGCATGTGTGTGTGTGTAACGCTCTCCCAATCTCACTAGATTTTCTCAGAGATGGCTGAACCGATTTGAATGAAATTAATTGCAAATGAAAGGTCTAGTTGCCCTATAAGACCCAATTGAATTTTATTGTAATCTGATTTCTAGAAGTTATGTATTAAAATGTTAAAATCACGAAACATCAATATCTCAGAAACTACACAACCGATTTGAACAAAATTGGTTTCAAATGAACGGGCTACCTAAAAAAAACTCTTTACTTTTATATTTTATGAAGATTGAACTTGTGGTTCAGAAGTTATGGAAAGAAACGTGTTCTGGAGACTATTTAATCTCACTCATGTTTCTCAGAGATGGCTGGATTTTCATAAAATCAATGGTAAAATGGAAGGTCTTGTTGCCCCATAAGACCCTAATGATTTTTTTCTGCAAACGGATTATTACTTTGCCTGTTATGTTTAAAAATGTGGAATCCAGCTATGAAAAGAAACATATTCCGAAGACTACTTGGACTCACTCACTTTTCTCAGAGATGGTTGACCCGATTTCCATAGAATTAGTATCAAATGAAAGGTCTAGCTGCCTCATAACACCCTATCGAATTTTGCTGTAATCGGACTGTAACTTCGTCTGTAATGTATCGAAATGTGAAAATCACGAAACTTCATTATCTTAGAAACTACACAACCGATTTGAACAATATTGATATCAGATGAAAGGGCTAGTTAAGGGTTAACTGATGAATTAAGATTGGACACGTGGTTTCCAAGTTTGGCTGCCCTATACGTTACCTTTTCATTTGATTGTAATCTAACGTAAGCAACCGTTATGTTTCAATTTGTAAAACAACGAAAGTCTATTATCTCAATTATTACACGACTTACTTGAACATAACTAGTGTCATACAAACGAGTCATCTCTCAAGCTAACAAATAAAAAACTTCATAACAATTTTATATGCTGTTCAAAAGTTTTAAAAAGAAAAGAAATTCAAAGACTATTCAACACTATACCTGCTTTGATATATGGCCTCAACATGATTTGAATGTGGAATCGTACTATCTGAACGTTCCCGGTATCGCTCGTGATTTAATTGTTCGAAATTAAGGGTCATTTCGTTTATTTCGCTATTTCTTAAGCACTAACAATACGTCAAATTTCATATTTCATACTTTAATTACAATATCAATATTTTAGAACCCAAAGAGTGAATATACCTTAATTGGATTCAAGCATTTATGTAAATCTATTTTTAAAAATAATAAGTTTTAATGAGAAAGGCTGAGTCTGACCGCTAGGTGGATTGATTTAAGTTTTTTGCGTACGAATGAGTAATTAAAAGATCAATTAATCGTTTGAAAAACAGATAAAAGTATTAAACTTTTACGGGGATTCCAGAACTTACAGGTAGCCCTCGCGTAAAAAGCGACATTAGTGTGTTTAAGCAAAGCAAAGCCTTGGTGCTACATTTCGATTCGGAACTTGACCTACTGTTTATTTATACACAGACTTCACAGTCAACTGTTTAGTGTACAGAACAATTGCGGGGCTAGCGCTACGATCCTATTGACAC
Source organism: Wyeomyia smithii (assembly GCF_029784165.1). Taxonomy (NCBI): domain Eukaryota; kingdom Metazoa; phylum Arthropoda; class Insecta; order Diptera; family Culicidae; genus Wyeomyia; species Wyeomyia smithii. The sequence goes on from NC_073694.1 coordinate 174,300,216, forward strand.
TAACAGTCTCTCCCGAGCCGAGACTCGAACCTACGACGACTGGCTTGTTAGGCCCGCGTCGTATCTTGAGATCACCTGGTCTCCAGTGTATTTATATCTTTTTAAATGTAAGAGATATGAATTTGACATCTTCGGCAAAACTGCTAGAAAAAGTATGCGCTACAACTTTCTCGAAGACACTTGCTGTCTGTTTTCTTAGCTTTTATAGGTGGATTCGTCATTGAATCGTCAATTCTAAATAAAAGCGCAATAAAATACATAGAAACTTTTTGAAATGTACTATACCACTAAAATCAAATGTGAGGACGCTATGAATCTAAAGCACGAAATCGGTAAAATAAAACACCTTGGCATTGGTACGATCAAAATGTACCAAAAAAAAACTTCGAATAACTTGGATAGAGACAGAACAAAGTAATGCCGTTAAACAAGTTGTAGTTTCATCGAAGTCCTAATCTTTTGATAGAATTATAGAACAGCTAAAAAGAGGAGGTAAAGCAGCGCCACATTTGAAAATTAACTTTTTCGCCGTACCAGATAGATAAAAACCCTAAACGAACATTCATAAAAACATTAACGGTTAGCTGACGCAATTTCTCTGGGCCTGAAAGCAGCGACTCGGCGTCTCATCGGAATCCGTTGCGCTAGTTTAGGTCTTACCTAACTGATTGAAGTGCGTGTGTGTATGTGTGTGGAAAAGGGGTCAGCTGTTTCAAATCGTTTTTCTAACATATCAGGAGTTCCTCAAGGCAGTAACTTGGGCCCGCTACTTTTCTTCATTTGTATAAACGATGCTTCACTGTTGCTATCACCCGAATGTCGATTATTTCGTGTGGATTTAAATTATAAATTGCCTGCGCGATTGTTTGGAGCTACAGGAGCATCTGAACTCATTTGTTAGTTTGTGTGCGACAAAATGCAGTACAATTTCTTTTAATAGAAAGTTTGGACCTCTCGAATATTAACGACTCCTGGATGCCGAGGACTTTGACGGGTTGGTTTTAATTTTAATTTTAATTCCATAGGATTTATCTTTGCCACAATAGAGGCAACATTTATCTTCCTCATGAAGGCATTTATTTCAATTTCTTTCGATACTAATAATTTCAAATTTATTTCTGCATACATGTTTTTCGTCACTTGTTCTCTAGAAGCCACTTTGATGTATACTATTTTATGTCCTGATATTTCCGAAAGAATCATAACAGATTCTACTTGAGTTTTGCGGCAGAAAATAATCAAACCAATATCAAAGCCTTTTCGAAACGCTGGATTAAAAAGATAGATTTGAAAAGTCAATCACAAGAAAAATCTATACATTTGCTTTTCAGTTTCATATTTTTATTATTAATATTTTTCGTTCATCAATACATATTCAGTTAAACACTTAAAATTTTTTCATTCATTCCTAGCGGATTCAACTCTGTTGATTCTGATGGCGCCTGAAGCTGTGCTTTCCAGAACCTTTTCAAAATTGGGTCAATTAGACAAATTCTACTATGCATTCCGTTATAGTAGAAGCAAAAAAAATTCTAACTTTAAGCTATTTATAAATTTCAAAGTGCTGCTACAGCTGATTTGTTTGCATGAATTGTATATGATTGAATTAAATTTCATGAACGATTTAATCCCCACATCATTATGTATTAAAAGATCAATTTTGGCTACTGGCAGGCAAATTTGTCCCCGATCCACGGGAGCTTTTCTCTGTCGCCAAAAACCAACCATCGTTACGCTACTGGCAGGAATCCTCCCCAGGCCGCCAACATTGCAAAGACCGATCGATAATATTTTTCCATTAAAAAAGTCCTGTCACTGGCGCAAAATTAAAATTAAACCCAATACTTTAATTGGCATAACTCATTCTTCCCTGCCGATCGGTTTCCCCTCGCTCGAGCAATAATTCATTTACAGTAGGTGTGGGTAATAATCCATTGTTAACCGGTTGCCCCTGACTTCCCGGGCATTCATGAAAGGGTTGGGTTGTTTACGGTTAATTTATGTGTCGTATTATTTCGAATACTGTTCACGCTGTCCACCCGAGTGTGTGGACGTTGCTATTCAGTTCAGGATTTCCCGCAGGTTTTAACAACAATAAACTCCAGCATGAGAGTGAATTGTGGTTTGCCTTTCGCAAAGTAACGGAGGCTTTTGTTGCGTTGACAGGAACAAACCGCCACGCGTCTCCATAGCTTTCGAATTATGGGAAATTATTTCCGGCAACACAATATTCGGGAAATAGCTTGCAGCATTACATTGCTAACCTTTTCCATGTTAACTGGGCTGTAAAAATTATCTTTCGAGTGACGTCGTTAAACGCATATCGAGCGTTCCGGTTAGTCCCTTGCAGGCAAACTGGTAATCACATTTGCACAACGACATTATTATCTGTCCGAAACATATTCGCGAGAGGAGGAGGAAAAAGAAACATTGAGTATAACGAGTCAGCGAGGACCCATTATGAGGGCTTCGCCAAGTATTTTAACCTGGACGACTGGTGAGAATTGGTTTGGCATTCTGCCAGCTAACAGAAATTGTTGAAGCTGTTGAACGGACATACCACTAAATGAAGGAAGAAAGTACCAACGATTTTGCCGAACGAAAACAACTATTTGAGGTGTGAAACGATAGGTACACATGGTATTTTAGAGAGAAAAATTAACCGAATTCCTGATATGTTTTGTTGTCTCCATCACAAGAATTTGGTATTATAAGTTTTATTACAATATTTGCCGATGCTAGTAACCGTAAGAGCCATAGAAACCACATCCAAATCATACTGAGCTTGCAGCGCAGTGTAACTCAGCATTTTTATATTTGAAGCGAACAAAGCGATCAGGACCAGGTTTCTTCCAACAAACCGAATCATGAATTTGTCGAGTTTATGTCGAATATTATGTCGAATTTTATAAGATACACTTTTTATTGTTATCTTTCAATCAACAAATTGCTTTTCCATGCTAGTTGCAAACGCACTGTGATGCCCGTAATTGGACCTACCAAGCAAATAAAATTCTCCACTTTGCCACACCTCTCTTTAAACGCGTCAGCGCGATGACGGGTGGAAGCGTTGGGTTCCATTTTCATCCACCCTTAATGGGGACCGATATTGTTCGATACTGTGGATGTGAAAATTGCTCACGTACGTACCTGACACTGACCCCAGAAGATCCCCGTTCCTTGGAAAAGCTCTTCGAACACCCGTCTCATCTTTCGCTCCCATACACACGCACGCACTGTATACAAATCATATTGAAAGTGGGTAGTAAAATCACTCATTACAGAAAACACCCGTCGATTTTCCTTCGTCAGAGCCGAGCGGTACGTGACTATTTGTACTGATGAATACCATTGAACCGTTTAATTGCAAATATTGTGGACGGTACGTGAGAGTTTCGCATGATTTACTGGTTGCGTGGTGTGGATTGCCAGTGAAAAAACCTGCCAGCGAAAATTTCACCGTTGGCAACCAATTAACCTAAATGAAAGTGGCACTAAGATGTTTGTCAGTTGATCAATGTTTTTTATTTTGCGAGATCCATATTATTATTAAATAAAAGTGATGAACTTAAAAATGATTCACTCTGATAATATGAGAAGGTCTGTTAACAGCCATTAAAGTATAATTTGTTGGGAATGGAGCTGTTGTACATTTGCGTCTACAGCCGGTAGTGTCATCCAAGAATGATTCATTTCCGTCTATCAGTGGAACGGCACATCACTCAGTGGGTTAGGAAATTAACATTACCAAAAAACAAAAACACAAAAATTGCAATGTTTTGGTAAAGTTCGGTTTGGGGCGATCGATCAGTTTTGGGGCGCTCGAAAAACCGTGATTCATTTTCGTGAGCCGTTTCAAATGAACAACTCGTGAGCCGTTCGCCCGTCCCCAATAACAATAACAAATTTGACAGAAAACTCGTAGATCTCAGTAACTGGGAGAGATAGAAATTATGTGTATTCTACGAACTTTGTCGAAAACCGCAAAGATCTAGCGTGTAAGAGAAAGAAGTTAGCGTCTCTACGCCATATTTGCGGCCAAACTGAAGCCCTTACTATACCAAAACTCTTTGTAGAAGATCGGAAACCGATTGGTTGAACCGTGAGAGCGCTGAGAATTGAAGTTTGAATTGGTGTTGTTTCCTGTTTTCGTTATTATACCTGTCTCGGAAAAATAAGTGAATATCGAAGACAATATGAAATAAACCTAACTTAGTCACAAATTATAATCGTTGGACTTTTTATTGAGTGATTCATGGTTTTTCTGGTAACCATATTCTTAAGATAAACTGTTAATCGCATTGCAGTTTTTCTTCGATTGCACACGAGAAGAATCGTGTATTGCTGTATTGATAAACCAGCGGCACTCTGCACCACCTGTACTGTACGATATTGTTGCCTTGCCATCATGGTTTCTCTCGAGACATCAGTTTTTTATTACGTTCTAAGAGCAGGTTGATAAATTGTTTAAGATCGGGAGCTGTTTTAAACTTTTCATAAAACGTTCACCTTCGTGACATGAAATTAGTTTAAGTTCGGTGGAGCAAACATTAACTGACCTGTTGGTATGGAGGGACTGTGATTTTTTTTGCTTCGATACTGATATAGAGAATGTCACAGTAAACGGTTGATGGCTATTCACATCGTCTATGCTTGGTATGTTTGCATGTGATCAGTTAATTGTTTGCGTAAATTTGTCCTTGAAACTTTTTATCAATTTTTACCAACTTTTGCCTGAGCAACCCAGCTAATAAAATTGGTTATATTTAAGCTTTTTAGTGCTGGATACATCCAAAACATGAAACCTTCTATGCCGACCACGCGATTACAACAACCTACTACCAACAGCTATAAACATGTGTCATGGCTAGTTGCACTCCGTCATAGGACCAGATGTTTTTACAGGGACAATTTGTTTGTCATAGAATGGCTTCGAAATTATAACTGAGAGGTATTCTCCAAATGAAGTGTAGAGCAATAAACTTTATCTTGGCTTCATCAACAGCAACATTGTGGAACAGTGAGACATCTGATTTGATAGAAAATTCTGGTTACTCTAATTAGTGATAACATAAAAATAACCGCCTAATCAATGTAACAACTTTGTAGAAGAAAGTTTTTCTCTAGAATATTACTATCGAGCTCTAGATTTAAATTTCCTCCTAAGTGAATGGAGGCGCATGGTTAACGTTCGCGTTGGAGTGAGTGGGAGCTTTTGTCACGTAAATGAAATAGCTAGAAGCACCGAAACTCACAGGAATGAGTAAAAAGATTTAATCTTTTATTTTTTCCAGTTTGCGCTCAAGGGTCGCACCCGCAGCTTTTTTTGTTGTGATTTAGTAAAATGATTCTATTTGAGTTATTTTGAAAGATATAAGAAAACCTAAATTAATCCACCTAGCGGACAGACCAAGCCTTTCTCATTCGTACTTATTATTTGTTAAAATAGATTTACACGACACACTTCTTTTCAGAAAAAAAATACCCTTCGATAATATTTGCTGGATTTATTTATCACTCTAAAATAACAAATCATTGGTAGCAGTGAAACCATACCGAACATTTAAAACATATTCTTCAAACGTATATGAACATACATTAACACATGTGAATAACATGAAATAAATATGTATCGAATATATGACGCGAAATTTATTTGATCGTGGTATAATCAAAACGTCACTGTACTCATATATAGGTTGGACTCGATTATATGTAGACTCGATATATCATTCGTTAAAATATAATTTTTGATTCGATTGTTTATAGTAGATTTTTTTTCTATATCGAATATGACTTGCTTTTCATAACTTTTGAATTACGGGTACAATCATAATGATTCGTCAGTTAGCCCTTAACTAGCCCGTTCATCTGAAATCAGTATTGTTCAAATCGGTTGTGTAGTTCCTCAGATAAAGAAGTTTCGGGATTTTCACATTTTGATTCATTACAGAACAAGTTAAAGTCCGATAACAGTAAAATTTAATAGGGTATTATGAGGTAGTTAGACCTTTCATTTGACAGTAATTTTGTGAAAATCGATTCAACATTCTCTGAGAAAAGTGAGTGAGTTTGAGTAGTCTTCGGAATATTTTTTTTTCTTTTCATACCTGGATTTGACATTTTTAAACACAACAGGCAAAGTAATAGTCCGATTGCAGAAAAAAATCAATAGGGTATCATGGGACAACTGTACCTTCCATATGACACTGATTTTATGACAATCGGTCCAGCTATCTCTGAGAAACATGAGCGAGATTCAATAGTCTCCAGAACACGCTTCTGTTCAAAGCTTTTGAACTACAAGTCCAATCTATATAAAATTCAAAAGTTAAGGGTTTTTTAGGAAGCCCGTTTATTTAAAACCAATTTTGTTCAAATCGGTTGTGTAGTTTCTGAGATAATGAAGTTTCATAATTTTTGCATTTTGATACATAACAGATGAGATTTTAATAAAATTCAATAGGATCCCATGAGGCAACCAGAACTTTCATTTGCATTATTAGTTTCATGGAAATCGGACTAGCCATCTCTGAGCAAATCGAGTGAGATTGGGAGAGCGTTACATACATACATACACACACATATATACACACACACACACCCATACAGAAAATGCTAAGCTCGTCGAACTAAGTCGATTGATATACGACATTGGAGCACTTTTATACGTTTGGTTTTTGCAGTGATTGCGATACTTTTCTAGGAGAAAGACAAAAATCAATAGAGTTTTATAGCGCAACTAGACCTTCCATATGATACTGATTTTATGAAAATTGGTTCAACCATCTCTGAGAAATATGAGTAAGATCAAATAGTCTCCAGAACACATCTCTTTTCATAACTTTTAAGCCACATGTCCAACCTTTATAAAATTCGAATGTTAAGGGTTTTTGTTTAGGTAGCCCGTTAATTTAGAACCAATTTTGTTAAAATCGGTTGTGTAGTTCCTGAGATAATGAACTTTCGTTATTTCCACATTTTGATACATAACATATAAACTAAAAATCCGATATAATTTAATAGGGTTTCATGGGGCAACTAGACCTTTCATTTAAATTTTTTTTTTTTTGAAAATCGGTCCAGTCATCTTTGAGCAAATCGAGTGAGGTTGAAAATTTGCACATACACACACACATACACACACATACAGAAAATGCTAAGCTCATGGAGTTGAGTTGGGTGATATATGCCATTCGACCGTTTGGAGCACTTTTATACCTTCGATTTTTCCATCGATTGTTATACCTTCTTTGAAGAAAGGCAAGAATTAGTGAATGATATAAACTCATCGGAAAACGTTTATGTTTATAACTTCTGGACCACATGTTTATTCATTGTAAAAATCATCGATGGTTCTGAAGACAGCATTTGATAACGGTTTTGTTCCAATCGGTTGTGTAGTTTCTGAGATGATGAAGTTTCGTGATTTTCACATTTCGTTACGTAAAAGACAACGTTACAGTCCGATTTTAATAAAATTCAATGAGGTCTTATCAGGCAACTAGACCTTTCATTTGCAACTTATTTCGTAAAAATCGGTCCAGCCATCTCTGAGAAAAGTGAATGAGATTAAACAGTCTTCGAAACACGTTTCTTTGCATAGCTTTTGAACTACATGTCCAAACACTGAAAAGTTAATTTACAAATGGTCCAAAAAACAAGCCCGTTTTTTTGATACCAATTTTGTTCAAATCGGTTGTGTGGTTATTGAGATATTGAAGTTTTGTGATTTTCACATTTTGACACATAACCTCGAAACTAAAAATCCGATTACGATAAAATTCAATAGGGTTCTATGGGGCAACTATAACTTTCATTTGCAATTAGTTTCCTTAAAATCGGTCCAGCCATCTCTGAGAAAATCGAGTGAGATTGGGAGACCGTTACATACATACACATACACACACACATACAGAAAATGCTCAGCTCGTCGAACTAAGTCGATTGATATACGAGATTCGATCCTCTGAAGCACTTTTATACCTTTGGTTTTTCCAGTGATTGCTATACCTTTCTAGGAGAAAGTTTGCGCTGCATCATATGTAAAAACTTTGTTGAAAAAGTTTTTCTCTAGAGTATCGTGCTGTATATAAATACCTTAGCGTCCCCACCAATTCAACTGTGAAAGGAGGCGCATGGTTAACGTTCGCGTTAGAGTAGGTGGAAGCTTTTGTCGCGTAACTGAAATGGCTAGGAGCACCAAAATTCAACGGAAAAGTTAAATAGCAATAATCTTTTACTTTTTCCAGTTTGAGCTTAAGGCCGCATTGTTTTCTTTTCAGTCTAACAGTGTGATGTTATTTATATTTATATTTTTGGAAGACATTCCGATTTGCTAAAAAATTGTTTAAAGGCTGTCCAAACGTGATTTGTTCAAGAATAACTTTTTCAAGATAAATAACCACCTTTTTGAAATTCTGTTCAATTCCCACTTTTTTATTTGGTTATTGTTGAATATTTTGCATGTTTAAAATTATTATATGAGTCAAATAACTGAATGCGATGCTGAACTAAACCATGCAAAATATTCAAGTTTTTTTTTTTGGTTTTCCCATTAAAAAAAATTTACAGAAAAATTTGGGAATTGAACAAAATTGCAAAAAATTTAAACAGGTGGTTTTTTAGCTTGATAAAGAGATTCAAAATGTTCAACAAAAATACTATGAATAACATTATCTTTCAATTTAGGGTTGAGCACATTGACTTTTGCAATATCAATTTAATTTTGGGACACCCTAATATACAGGTTTGTGCTAACTTTTCTGAGCGACACAAAATGTCGACACACAAACTGGTCGACAAGCTCGAAATAGCTACCCTACGAAGAGTTTAGCTTTTCAACCATTCCTGTGCATTTTTGTTAACAAAGCGCGTCAACTTACGTGAGAGTGTCGCATAGTAATTGCTCACTGGGTTCAACGTTATGTTTACGAGAAAACTCATTTTAGTATCTGAAAAATTATTGGTGACTGGAGGCACCAAAATCCACAAGAATGGCTAAACACCTATAATCTTTTGTTTTTTTTTTTTTCTAGTTTGAGTTTTAGGGCTACACCTGTGTTGACCAGTGTTATTCTAGTGATTTTTTTTTTACATTTGTAGCACCGTGTCATCATCACACGATTAAAAGATGGTATGTTTTTGATAACCGAGGATGGTATTTTTTGTTGTTGTTCTGAATATATCCTTCTAGTGTTATTCTTATTGATTAATACTAACCTGAAGTACGCAAATATTGTGTTTTAAATCGATCTGAGGTGTTCGTGATTTTTAAGAATTTTTCAAAGTAATTAGCTTCGAAAAATTGGTCATTAAAATCCCCAACTTTATTGCTTCCCCAGATGTTCCACTTACTTTTTCCAGCTTTCAAATGTACATTTATCAAAAATGTAGAAATGTCTAAACTATTGAAAATTCTAGGAATATTGATGATTTAAAAATGATCAACAATATTATCAATTTCAATTATCAAAATGCCAAGAAAACGTACAGAAAGGTTTAAAAATGTAAGGAATGTCGAAACAGTCCCGAACCCCGTCCTTCCGTCAACACAAGCTTTGTCCCAGAGCTCAAACTTAAATAAATTAAAAGATCAACAGTATTCTAACAGTAACTGTGCATTTCAGTACCACTTTCCATCTCGGAAGTTTGCTTACGGGAAAACTTCATTGAAGTCTCTGAAGACATGACGCACTTTTGAGGTGACTCGGGGCCCCAAAATTCACAGGAACGGTAAAAAAACCTATAATCTATCATTTTCTTACAGTTTGAGCTCTAGGACAATTATTTTTTGCTTTTGTCGACCAGTGTAATTGCTGGAAATTTAACAAAATCAGCTATAACACCACTGCCAAAAATGTTGAAATCGTTCGAAAACTCTAAAATGTTAAAAATGCTGAAACCTTCAAAACAGTTGAATTGGTTGTATATATGGCATCACCGAAAGGTTAACGTAGAATTAAGTACGACAGCCTGTCTTGTGTCAATGTATTTCTTATTGTAATTTAGGGAATACATTCGATTGAAGTTAATAATAACTTCAAATCAATCGGAAATAATATTAAAGGTTGATGGAGGTTGCGGGTAGAGAACCACATCACCTTTTAAACAAAACAGCGTGGGCGGAACTAAACCCTGCTCGATGAAAATGTTATCATTTTTGCTGTTTCAATAATAAACATGTCGCCAAGTTTAGACATCGTACATTTACTGTTGCCAGGCGAAGTAAATTACTTCATTCCTCTTGCCAAATACAAATTATGTACAGTTCACAGGAATGGTTGAATAGCTATGAGTTTTCATTTTTTCCAGAATTAGATTTAGAAGTGCAACTGTGTTGACCAGTGTCGAGCTAGCTTGATACAGATTAGACCGTCACAGTACCACAGTAACACAGATTAAACCATCAGTATCATGCAACGACACAACTCGGAAGAATCGTTTGACAATTAAGTTGCATCAAAATACTGCCAGAAATAACAAGAAAACGAGAATTACCCCGCATCAAATGCAAATGGTTATTCACAATGACCAAAAAATAAACAGTTTTGCCGGGTCTCACTATTGTGACAACTCCAACGGCGCTTCTAGCCGCCCAAGAATCATATCATTGTAAAGCAGTTATAGTTTTTCTGTCCCTCGCGTGTATTGTTAGATTCTATTGTCTATCTGCCATTTGTTATGGACAATTCAGTAGCTGATAAAGTTCTGAAAATGGTAGAAAATACTGTTGAGATAACAACAGAATAAGCACCATTCCACACGTCAGGTAAATGGAAAAGATGAGAAATAAGCTTCTTAGCGCCCCAAAATCATTTGATTGTGCAAAATTCCAAAGTTTTCTGCCTGAACGAGAATCGAGAAATTACACATTAATGGCGCTTCTAAGCGCCCCAGAATTTTTTGATTGTGGAGAAGGTAATTTTTTTTTATTTTAACCTGCCTATTGCGTGACTCATGCTTTACTTTTTACGTAACTTCAGAGATATCAATACTTAATAGACCCAATTGGGTTCAATGCGAAAAGGACGTTTCAAATTTTCTTGGAAATGAAAACGTTGATTTTCTAACCCTTGTTGCTCGACACTGTGAATTTTAAGTTGTGCCAGTATTAAACGAACATGACGATATGCCAATTTTGGGACAGTTTGTTCGTTATTGGTTTTGTTATACTGTGACGGTTGGTTTTGTTTTTTGCCTTTCTCCTAGAAAGGTATAGCAATCACTTGCAAAACCGAAAATATAAAAGTGCTCCAAAAGACCGAGTGGCATATATCACTCGACTCAGCTCGACGAGCTGAGCATTTTCTGTATGTGTGTGTATGTGTGTGTGTGTGTGTGTATGTGTGTGTGTGTGTGTGTGTGTATGTGCAGATTTTTATTCTCACTCACTTTTCTCAGAGATGGCGGGACCGATTTTCATGAAATTAATTGCAAATGAAAGGTCTTGTTGCCCCATAAGACCCTATTGAATTTTATTGTAATCGGATTTTTAGTTTAGAGGTTATGTTTAAAAATGTGAAAATCATGAAACATCAATATCTCAGAAACTACACAACCGATTTGGTCTCAAAAGAACGGGCTGCCTAGAAAACCCTTAAGTTTTGAATTTCATAAAGATTGAGCTTGTGGTTCAAAAGTTATGAAAAGAAACGTGTTCTGAAGACTGTTTAATCTCACTCATGTTTCTCAGAGACGGCTGTACCGATTTTCATAAAATCAGGGTAAAATAGAAGGTCTAATTGCCCCATAAGACCCTATTGATTTGTTTTGCAATCGGGCTATTACTTCGCCTGTTATGTTTAAAAATGTGAAATCCAGCTATGCAAAGGAACATATTCCGAAGACTACTTGGACTCACTCACTTTTCTCAGAGATGGCCGACCCGATTTCCACAAAATTAGTGTCAAATGAATGGTCTAGCTGCCTCAGAAGACCCGATTGAATTTTACTGTAATCGAACTGTAACTTCATTTGTAATGTGCCGACTTGTGAAAATCACGGAACTTCATTATCTCAGAAACTACACAACCGATTTGATTATTATTATCAGATGAGCGGGCTAGTTAAGAGTTAACTGATGAATTATGATTGAACACGTGGTTTTGAAGTTTGGCTGCCCTACATGTTCCCATTTCATTTGATTATAATCGAACTTAAGCAACCGTTATGTATTTAATTGTTAATAATACAACGAAAGTCTACTATCTCAAAGATTACATGACTTATTTGAACATAACTAGTGTCATACGAACGAGTCATCTCTCAAACTTACAAATAACAAACTTCATAACAATTTGATATGTGGCTCAAAAGTTATGGAAAGAAGAGAAATTCAAAGACTATTTAAAACCATACCTGCTTTGATCGATATATGTGGCCTCAACATAATTTAAATGTGGTGTCGTACTATTTGAACGTTCCAAGTTCATTGATTCCTTGCGGTTTGTTTGTAGTCTGCAAATGCACGACGAATCGGCCATAGGATATGATCAAAGTCAAATAACAATTCGCTTGAAATGATTGGTTTTATCGAAAGGGCAACATCCTCGTCTTCTGGCTTCTGTACATCGCGTTAATTCTGAATATATTCATATTGGGTGGTATTCTGTCATTATCAGCAGACTTTCTGGCATCAATCTGACACCGGAAATACCCATATTGGGAGGTATTTTCATCACGTTTACGGAAATAGCCATATTGAGTATTATTCGATCATTTCCGACTGTTGCCTATAAGTTGCCATTTAGCAATTCAAAATGGTGCCTGAGGTCAATTGTTAGCTCCTTGCATCATTCTGGTTCCAGAGAAACTCATATTGGATAGTATTTGTTTATTTTAGGCTGTTTTTCACAAACCGGTAGTCGCCATCTTGGATTTCAAAATGGTATTTAGGATACTGGTTAAAGAAAAACTCATATTGGGTGATATTTGGTCACTTTGGACTGTTTTTCAGAAGCCGAAAGTCGTCATTTTGGACTTTAAAATTGCCTGTGAAATTCATTTCTGTCATCTGGGCGTAATTCTGGTTCCGAAAACATTCATATTGAATGGTATTTGGTCATATCCGGCTGTTTGCCAGACACCGGAAGTCACCATCTTGAAATTCAAGATTGTGTCTGTGATCAATTTTTAGCTTCTGTGCATCTTTCTGGTTCCAGAAATACTAATATTTAATGGGAATCGTCCATTTCAGGCTGTTTTCCAGAAACCGGAAGTTGCCATCTTACAATACAAAATGTTGTCTGAAGTCGATTTGTGGCTCCAGTGCATCATTACGGTTCCGGAAATACCCATATTGGGTGGTATTTGGTCATTTGCTGCTGTTTTCCGACACCGGAAGTCGCCATATTGGATTTCATAATGGCATTTGGAGAAAATTTCTGGATTTTGAACGGCATACTGGTTAAAGAAAAACTCATATTGGGTGGTATTTGGTCATTTTCTGCTTCTCCCTTCCAGAAGAGGGAGGGGTCTCAAACTATCATAGGAACCTTTATCGGCACCAAAAACCCCTACATACAAATTTTCACGTCGACCGGTTCGGTAGTTTTCGGGCCTATATGGATCAGACAGACAGACAGGCTTGACTGCATTTTTAAGATTACAACATCAATATTTTAGAACCTAAAGAGTAAATATACATTTATTGGATTGAAGCGTTCATGTAAATCTATTTTTACAAATAAAAAATTGAATGAGAAAGGCTGGGTCTGACCGCTAGGTGGATTAATTTAGGTTTTTTTTTTTTCAAAACTGTAGACATGCCACATTAACCTCCCAGCTCGTCACGAGATACGATGCTGGCCTAACAAGTCAGCTGTCGTAGGTTCGAGTCTCGTTTCTGAAGAGACTGTTAGTGTCAGTAGGATCGTAGCGCTAGCCCCGCAATTGTTCTGTACACTTAACAGTTGGTTGCGAAGTCTGTGTGTAATAAAACAGAAGATCGAGTTCCGAATCGAAATGTTCCATCAAGGCTTTGGTTTTTTAGACATGCCTGCATGACCGTGCTTCAAATACAGAAGTGAGATCCAAAATATAGCTCTGTGAAAGGTTAGCTACAATACCCAGTCTATCGGCTATGGAAAGCTGCGAGTTATTTGAAATCGCCGCCATCTGCGCTGTGACTTTTCGTAGCTCTGCTTGCTGCTACTCGATCACGCTCCCAGTAAATCATCCTCTTGCAATAGTGATCGGATAAACAATGAAGATTAAATGTCTGCATACTAGTTTTGATACGTGAGTACTGAGAGTTATACTTCTGGTTACAATGCAAGTTTTCGATAGCAACACCGGCTACGAGCACTCAATTAAACACAAATTGCGTAATTTTTATCACTGTCAATGCCACGATCAAAGTTGTTTAATTTATCGTCATTATAAATTATCGTATGGACATTGTCGGCAGAACAACTGCGGCGGTGGCAGAACAGATTGGGTTGCAGATATATATGTCAAAAACGAAGTATAAGCTAGCCGGCGGAACCGAAGCCGAACCACAACGCCTAGGCGGTAGCATTACGATCGACGGCGATGAGTTTGGAGGTAATCGATGAGTTTGTCTATCTTGGCTCACTGGTTACTGAGGACAATGATACCAGCCGAGAGATCCAGAGGCGTATTATCAGCGGAAGTCGTGGCTTCACAAGCAATTGTGGCCGAACAGACTTAGCCCCCGTACGAAGTGTAACCTATACAAAACGCTCATAAGACCGGTTGTTCTGTACGGGCATGAAACGTGGACAATGCTCGAGGAGGACCTGCGAGTGCTCGGAGTTTTCGAACGACGGGTACTAAGGACGATCTTTGGCGGCGTGCAGGAGAACGGAATATGGAGGCGAAGAATGAGCGATGAGCTCGCGCAACTCTACGGTAAACCCAGTATTGATGGTGGCTAAAGCTGGCCGGAGCTGGCGGGCAGGGCATGTTGCAAGAATGCCGGACAACTACCCTGCGAAGATGGCGTTTGCCTCGAATCCGATAGGAAGAAGATGACCAGGGGTGCAGCGGGCAAGATGGGTAGACCAGGTGGAGCTAGATCTGGCAGAGAGTACACGGTGTCCCAGGGATTGAAGAGCGGAAGCTAATAACCGAGTGAGTTGGAGAAACTTTGTAAATCCGGCCATGTCATTATGAAGGAATGCCTAATAAATAAATAAAGAATTAGATTATCATTAGCTCATGGCACGAGATGATTCGAGTTCTCTTGTTATTTCTTCACATGCACTGCAAGCAAGTAAACAATGCATATTGCAAGTCAACAAACGATAATACACACACGCTACCAGTACACGCACCACTTACGTATGCGTAAAAAAAATGGGCCAGATCGATATTTAGCCACTCCATCTCCTCCAACGATCGTTGCGAGCAGTGGGCCGAAACACCAAGGCTTTTTGGTTTTTCTTGACGAACAACGCAACTTGCGGCAGGCACTTCGTACAATAAATTTCCTCGTTGACGGCCTGTCTGTAGCGAAAGGAGAGCAATTTTGACGCCCCCTTTTTACTGATTGTCAGCCACAGCAGCGCCTTCTTGGAGAACTTGGTGTGTGAAATAAACTTCACCTCGCTGCTCACTTCCTTCGTGGGGAAGGTAACATAAGAAGTGCCCTGCCAGTCGTTGCCATTCAGGGTGAGTTAGGTCTCATCGTCCACTACCATCGCCACGTAGTGATTTGCTGGCCAAGCGCATGCAGCGATGTAGCCGCTTTTCCTTCGGTCTTCTGCTTCTTTGAGCTTCTTGTCGCTCAGGGTCGTCGGCCGTCCGGAACCGGGCTTTCGTTCAATGCTCGGATTGTTGTCCAATATTGCCAAGATGCTGTAGATATCGGAACGGGCGTATCCGGTGTCCGAGAACTGCCGGACGATTTCCTTTTTCGACGCGACGGGGTACCGTTCTTCAAACGCGCACACCGCTAAACGGAGTCCCCGTGGCTCTGTGGTTATCGATGTCGGTTGGGTAGTTCTTCCACACGGTTGTGATATCGGGTCCGATTACCGATCGAGTTGAGGATCGTTTCGAGCTGGAAATTTTCTCGACTCAGAACTGGGGTACGGTGTATCGTTGTACTTATCCTACACATGCAAAATGTGCCAAAAACAATATCGATAACGAATTTTCTCAACTAATCTAGTTGATCGAGACCGCAATTAGCCCCCAGGGTGGCAATTAGCCTCCAGGGTTAAAATCGTTTAAAATCTGTCCACGTGGTATGTGGATGGCCCCTTAGCAGTGACCAATCCACTGAAAGCGAACGCGTCAGATCCGGTCAAAATCACTTATATATCCGGACATGTTTAACAAAGCTGTGCAGTGCGCGATTCACCGGTTTCCTCCGTTGATCTGTTTGCTGTGAAAGGGTGCAATTGAATGACCGGGTGCAAAAACCAAGCAAACATGTTTTTCTAATCATAACCTGCTTAGCTCTACTGCGCTGTGATCAGCCACTTCTATGCTTGCAGCGAGTCGAGTAACATTCCAGTGAGTTCCTCTTACTGCAGCGATCGGTTATACAATAAATACTGGATTTCTGCATGCTAGCTTTCACACGTGACTGCTGATAGTTATACTTCCGGTGGGCGTGTTGCCGTACAGTCGACCGAACAAAATAACAAAAAAGAACCGTTTACATAGTCAAATCGTTTGTATACTTCAATGTCGACTGTGCTGGAGAAGAACGGTAGTGATTAATTGTTTAGTTTGATGTAGACGAAGACTGAAAGTTTCCTCCTCAGCTCATATTGGTAGAAATATTCATTTAACAAGACTCTAGATTTTTCTATAGTGCAATAGTTAGCGTCCCAATATCACTATTTTTCGCATTTTGATAATTTTCCAATCGACGGCTGTAAGCATGATTCAATTTGCGCCCCTATCATTCGTAATTTAACTTTGGATTGAATAAAATACCTGTTTCGGACTGATCGTAAAGTTAAAACTGATAAAATCTGAAGTATTGCCGTTAAGTTTCCTCAGAAAATATTTAAAGTTGAGTGATCAATTCAGTCCTTGCGTACCTTTCATTCCAGAATGTAACAAAATTCCCGCGTAACTAACTTTGTTTCCTTTCTTTTATACTTACAGGTAAGCAATTGTTACATTGACACGTAAAGTGAAAGCTTAAAATCAACACCAGAAGAGAAAACAAACCAAACTTTAAAATAGTTCCGCTAGCCTACAGTGCTTCTGTCCGTAGAAAGAAGCAACTTTTCTCCGGTTCCATTCGAAACGAACAGCGATCTTCCTCGTCCTGTCACAGCTGGTCAACAGCACCACCAGCTGATAATAGTGTGTAGAGAAAGGTACGTTCATATATCCTGGGGTTCATTGACAGCCAATTTCTCCCATTGTTGGCAGCAGGCCAACGAATGACGACATAGTAGCGGCAGCTACAGCAGCAGTGGTGACAAAGGCCATGCTGCGAGGGCAAATGCAATAAATCCGAATGAAAGTGAAACGAATGTGTATGTGCTTCTGCTCTCATTGGGTTTCGGCTGGACTGGAAACGGAATGCTGGCTGAATCCCTGCGGGGGTGACGAAAAAGCAAAAGCAATATGACAACGATGAAAGGAAAAGTCTGTGTGTTGTGGGAAGACGCCTCGGGGGAAAACTGGTTGATAGGGAAGTAAATCGAAAATTCTGCATCCATGCCCCAGTTGCAAAAGCATGGTGGAGATTTTAAGTGAGAAATAACTTATCTTAACTGGCAACAACAGCCACTCACTCAATCAGAAAGTAACAGGAAAGTTTAATCACTTCTGCTATGAAAGCGGGAGTCCGAATGCACTCTGAATCATATAAATAAGATAGTTTAACATCGTGACAGCAGAGAAACTTCATTCCAAAGGCGAAAGTCAAAGTCAAATTTTTTCACCGAGTCAATCTACCTACACTCCAATAAAATGCGGTTAGGTTCTTGGTCTCGTTAGAAAGGAGCAAAACACAAACTCAAAGCTTACCGTGAGGGTGTGAAACGAACTGGGATTCGTACCAGTACAAACTGTTGGCAACAATCAGTGAACTTTCGCTAGCAAAAACTTTGACTTTTCTGCTTTAACGAACATTGGAATGCTTATTTACCAATAGATCTTCTGAAGCAACGTCGTCAATAAGTTATTTCAATTCCAGAATGGAGAATTCGATGATGATGGGATATTTTCGAAAGTAAACTGTAACCACTGTAACTCTGAAAGATATAATACAGTCCGGTGTACTTATGATATTCCAGGCGGATTACTCCGGGATGCCGAACATAAATTTTTACTTAGTTTGCATCTTCTCCCATCATACTTCGAAACCGAGTCGCATCTGTGGTTGAATGATTTGTTCCCAACATGATTCATATGCCAAATGTGCCCAACGACGGTCGTCACAACATGTAGATGTCTAATAATTTTATATGCCTTGATGATATTCATACATTCCCAGGGTCGTTTGCATCGCCGTCGTCGTCTTCTTGGCGAGAAGACGTACTGCCGGCTTTGTTTCAGTCAGGCAGGCTGTAGAGAGGGAAAATCAAATTAAATTCTGTCTGTAAATTGTTTGCTGCTAACTTTCTCTTGCATTACGTACTTTGAGAGAAGACACTATCGCACCATCTTGGTATGATATCGATTAACAAGCTTGTCTAAGTCATCCGACATACTGTGGAAAGTCTTCGTTCACAGCAACGCAAAAGCTTGACCTGGATTTGGAAGTCACTCGTGTCTAACTAACTTCACTAACAACTTTGTCAAACTGTCCAACTCCACCGGAGATCTCAATTAATTACAAAGAAACAGGAATATCCAGTCTCCGCTAACTATAGAAAATTACTAAAAGTCTGTGCATCGGACAGCGGTGGTTTTTCTGTGTATGCTTGCTCATACTTTCACCTCAGAACCAGAAAGAACATACAGTTAACAGGGATTCTATCCTGATGCGGTTTAAAGTTTCCCATTGAACATTTACCACAAGTCACAATCCGGACAGGACATCCAACAAATTGTGGATACTCTCTCCCAGACCTGGCAACGACGGGGTGAACCGAAAAATAAATCTTTACTTTGTGTGTATGCAACTGGCAACCGGCGAGTGGCCAAACGGTGCAAACCAACAGACAAAACATTGGAACGAAGAGGTTGGGACATGATTTGAAAGTTTCAGCATCCGGGCGACAGTTGGCCAATTATGGGACCGGAGTTTGCAAACGACTTTCGAACACGCCATTGTTTTGAAACATAAGCGATTAGGCTTTTTTTCTTTTCTTACGGCAGCATGTAGCCTCAGTGCTTGGGAATTTATTAGTTTGTAGTTATTTAACACGTAGAAGTAATGTTTCACTGTAAAGTATTTCAACTGTGATTATTTAAAAGAATGCATGATTAATCACTATTTTCAACAATATTAAAATACAGCACGTAGTACCTATGCAATTATGGTTAAATACAGTATATGATATCCAAATATTATCAATTCTACCTAGCTTGTGCTTTAGTATAAAAGCAATAGTTATCGCTAGTAACCGTTACAACTTCAATCGTAGAGGTCTATAACCAAACCAAACCTGTTGTAATACCCTGTCAAAATCAGTTTCTATTATTTCGATTTTCTTCCTTTCGTTTTGTTTGCATGCATACCCAAGTCGCTCGTTAAAAGGATAGCAATTCTAAACGTAAGTAATAACTGGGGTCAGTCCGCACCTCTAGCTTGCAATGCTTTGCACCTTTTCCGTTGTTGTAATAATAAAAGCACCTCAACATTTGCTGTTGTAATTTGATTCACCATATCAATATATGTAAGCAAATTAAAATATAATAAGAATAAGAATAAGAACTATTGCTACAATAAGAACAATTTCAAATAAAAAAAGCCCAATTTCAACTATTTTTAAATTATCATTTATGATTTGGCTGAAACTTCGCACTTATTTTTGAAAAAGGTTTATGTTTATGAAATGGTATTGAAACTAACCAACTTTTTTAAGACCAAAGCGTTTAGCTTAATCAGAGTGAGATCTTCGACAAAGTTGTATCAAGAACTATCGAGGAATTGAAATCATCTCGTCGATCCCTAAAATTTTTGTGGCAATCGCAAAACAAAAAATATTCAATCAAGTCAAAAATAGTATTTCCAACAACCAACATGGGATGCACACTGTTTCCAAAGTTGCAAAAACGTGATCGAATTCAAATTATTTTGACCCACAAAAAATAGATTTTAGAGCCATAGTGCCTTCAGGAAAGTTGATCCATGAATTATTCTCTATTTTATAGAAGTTGCAATTTTGTGATTAATCCACTTAACAGTGAGAAGCGAAGTTTCCTTTTTTCATTTTTGCATATAAAATTTCATTTTGTTCGGCAAAGTTGTTGCACATTTTATAAGAAATAACTTTCTCAAAGGTACCATACTTCTATCTGCCTTTTTTAATGGACTTTGTGGAGGTTTCTACAGATGGCCACTGAAAATAATTTTTTTAAATATAACTTTTAGTGGTGATGTTCTACAATTTTCCAATGTTCTGCGTTGTTGTTTACTATCACAAAACACACAATTTCATCAAAGAAATTTTATTTTTATCTCTCATATTTTATCGGTTATTGACGATTTTTATTGACACAACGCACTAATTTACTAACAGATATCTTTAAAATCTGCAAATATCTGCAGATTAAACTTTTCCTAAATTTAAGTATGAGTAAAGCGGCATTTAGTCCAGATATAGGTATTTGTCACTCGCTGTCTCCTGTGCAGATATTTGTAAATAAATAAGTGCATTATTTTAATAAAAATCTTTAATAACTTATTAAACTCGAGAGATAAAAAAAAACTTTCTTCGGTGAACTTGTGTGTTTTATTGTAGTTAACATTGTGTGTAACATTGTGGAATATTGAAATTTTTTAGAAAATCAATATAAAAAGTTATATTTATTTTAACAATAGTTCATTTAAATGACCAGATGCAAGTATAGTGTCTTCTACAAAGTTGTTTCTTACAAAATGTGCTAGAACTTTACTTAGCAAAGTGGGTTTTTATATGCAGAAATGAGGAAAATAAAACTCATATCTCACTTTTAGGTAGATTAATCACAAAATTCTAACTTCAAAAATACATGTGAGACAAAAATAAACTTTCCTCGGAGATATTGTTTGTTTTGTTGTAGAACATTCGAAAATTGTAGAAAATCACTATAAAAAGTTAAATAGCAAAAAAAAGATTTTTAATATCTATTTATAGAAAACTCCACAAAAGTCCATTTAAATAAATAGATAGAAGTATGATGTCTTCAACTAAGTTGTTCCTATTAAAATTTGCTACAACTTTGCTGAACAGAGTGGATTTTTATATTCCAAAATGAGAAAAATAAAACTCGTTTCTCACTGTTGATTGGATCAATCACGGAATTGTAACTTCTATAACATGGAGAATAATTAGAGGAACAACTTTGCTGAAGACGTTACGGCTCTAAAATCAATGTTTTTGGGTCAAAATAATTTCGATTACGATTTTGCAGCTTTGGAAACAGTGTGCGATGGACAGGAATAACTCCATTGAAACTTTATACACTAACTTCAGTAAGGCGTTTGATAGAGTTGATATTCCGCTGCTACTTTGTAAGCTTGAACGTATGGGATTGAGAGGGACACTGACGAATCGTACTTGACGAAAAGAACGCAGTTTGTTCGTTTCAAAGGTCAATGGCACTTCTGGAGTTCTACAGGGTTGCCACTTGGGTCCTTTATTATTTATTATCTTTGTCGACAATGTCAATCTTATACTGAAACGCGCCAAGTATTCATCTATGCAGACGACATGAAATTGTACATAGAGATACGTAACAGGGTAAATCTGCAACATTTTCAGGATGAAATCAACGTTTTCTTCAATTAGTGTGCCAAAAGCCTACGGGATCTTAATAATAAAAAATGCAACATTATATCCTACTCGAAAAAACACCAATCATGAATTCAGGTTCATTTTAGAAAATCAGTTGATTCGAAGAAGTTACAAGTTAACCATTGGTAACGCAAACAAAAAAGCAAAAAAAAATAGTTTCCCTAAAAAGATGGTAGCTTTTAAACTATTCCAGTGCTTACGGGAATACTTGTTGTATCATCATTATTTTTTTCCAGTTTGTGCTCTAGGGCCAGAACCTGTGGTTACCAGTGTAATTGACTATTTCTCTGAAACCAAAAGTAGCCATTTTGTAATTCAAATTGCCTCTGTGGTCGAGTTTAAGCATCCGAAAATCATCTCAATTCCACAAATTGGATGATATTTCGTCAGTTGAGTCTGTTTTTCAGAAACTGGAAGTCGTCACAAAAAAGGCGCCTGAAGTTGTTCCGACTTTTGAACGCTATCTCGATTCCGGCAATACTAATATTCAATAAGATTTGGCCATTTTAGGTTGTATTCAAGCAACCGAAAGTAGCCATTTTGGATTCTGAGCTTTGATTCTAACCTCGGACTCTGAAAAACTTTATGAATAGTATTTGGCCATTTTCTCTTTTTTACTAGACAAAAGAGTTTTGAAAAAATCTGATTTATCTGATTCTCGAAATACGTTGATTGAAATTATCGCGTGCGATACGTCTTGACGTTGGAATGGTAGTTTTGATAGTAACTATCACCACAATTTTGCAAAATGTCTGTCTGATCCATATGGAATTGGAGATTACTGTACCGATCAGCGTGAAATTTTGTATATAGGAGTTTTAGGGGCCGAGAAAGGCGACTAAGACCGTTCGAGACCCCTCCCTCTTCTGAAAGGGAGGGATCTCATACAAATGAAGCACAAATTTATGCACATCTTGAGAACTACTCAACTAAATGTAGGCTGGCCAAATTTTCTCGGGATAAAAACGGGACAAATGGGTTTAAAAACGTGACACATGATAAAATAAAAGGTGCAACGACACTGAAGGAAACATTAATACACTTGTGGCCATGCATTGGAAACAATGCAAAATGTTGAGGTTGAACGGCGAAGAGGTAACAGATATCGACATGAAGAAATAGAGGAGGATGGACTGGACAAGCTGTGCATCAGTCAAGCCTGAACTAGTTCAAAGATGCTTTTAAAAGCAAAGCTCTAATGTTACATTCCGTATCGGAACTCGACCTTCTGTTTATTATACGCAGACTTGGTTAGTGTACTGGAAAATTAATTCCGTTTGCTTGATTGGTTCTTGAGTAATGCAAAAAATCGTGTTTCATTGTACGGGAATGCTCTCATGCAATGCAGGGAGAAGTATCAGAGTACCTCAGACATTTTTTTTTGCTCTTTAAAACATCCACATGCCAAGATTAGCAGTATTTACTCGTTTAGCTTCAGAGTAATGCAGAAATTTGTATTTCATTTGAATGAGAACCCTCTCTTCTAGAGAAAAGAGGGGTTTCGATCTACCAAAGAAATATGTCTTGCTCTCGTAAACCTTTACACGCAAAGTTTGGTTCTATTTGCTGGATTAAATCTCGAGTTATCCCTTTCTGACCGAGTCCACACGATTTTGTAGGTAAAAAATGACGGATAACAAAACCCAAATCGAAGCAATTCCTATATAAAAACACTTGCTTGCTCCGGGTTTTTATTTTTCCTAGCAGCTGCGATGTTGACACTATCGTTGTGAGCAATAAAACAATGAATAGGACGTTCTAAAAGCGAGAGAAAAGGTTTTGTTTAAGTCACCTTCTACCTACGTCATTATATGGGCCCGATCGGAAAGGGTTATGCAGATATTTCTAGAGAGACATTTCAAAAGGTCCTATCTGCTTTGATCGATTTTTTGATCGATCACTTACATTCGATCACCACAACTTAATAATCACATTTAATGACACGTTATTTGCACAAGTTGATAGCGGAGGGATCACTCTAGCCTTCTGAACGAAAACCACGCTTGGGAGATTTACTAAAGCTGAACCATCACCAAAATGAAATGACGCTTCGGATAAACGATGAAAGCAGATAGGACCTTTTGAAATGTTCATCTAGATTTGGGTTTCGTTTATATGAAAGCCCTTCCTTCCAGCGTAGGGAGAGGTGTCAAACTAATAGAGCAATATTTCTTGCTTTCTAAAACATCCAGATGCCAAGTTTGGCTTCATTTACTTCATTCACTTCAGGACAATTGCGGGGCTAGCGCTACGATCCTACTGACACTAACAGTCTCTCCCGAGCCGGGACTGGAACATACAACGACTGGCTTGATAGGCCAGCTGGGAGATTAAAGAGGCCCATAAAATCGATTTACTTACAAATTTTCAGGTTTTTCAAAAGTTGTAACTGTTGAGCTGTTCGACTGATTTTGATTTTTTTTTTTTGCGTTAAATTCAAGGTAATTGATGAGTTTTTTGGAGGGGAAGCAGACAGTACCGTTTGATTTTTTTTTGGATTCCTCAGAAGTTTTTGATAAAATATTAAATTTTGACGGAGGGACTTTTTCTCTATTTTGGAAAATGAATCAATAATGTCACTAAATATCAGATGCGTCTCCATCAAGTATAATCGTAACTCTTCAATGGAGACGCATGTTGGTCTAATTGAACGCATAGTACTAATTGCTTTTGAATATTCTTTGAAAATGCAAATTGTGAAACGATGAGAACTGAAGAAATGGCGAACATCAAAGTAAACCAGAGTGTAAACGGAACACATCAAATCACACGAAGCTGGAAAATATGTACAACAAATAAGAAAATAAGAAATAAAATCATGAAATGATGCAAGGTGATAAAACTACGAACAAAACGAACAACATGCATGAAATTGAAACCCAGCAATAATAAAAACTGTGAATTAATTATAAAATAACTAATACTAATTTTACACGCAATAAAAAACAGCAATTAATAGAAACAACAACTTCAGAAAATAACAAAATGGAATAAGTAAACGATGATGCACAAGATCAATCTAAGTTGAGCAGACTGAAAACAGAAAAATAAAAGAGAAACCATTCGGAATTTTCGTGTTTTTTTATCGGGTATGTTTCGAGTAAGGTGAAGTTTTCGGGTATTTTGGCTATTGATAAAGATGTATTTGAAGATGTATTTGGCATGTCTTGGATGCAAGCATAGTGCGTATTAGGAATTTGAATATAAATGCAGCAAACGAAAATAAGAAGCATTTTGAATCTATTACCAAAAAAAACTAGAAAGAACATGGTTTTTACATTAAACATATAATAACACACTAACTCAAATTGGTTTCCATTAAAATATATAATACAGGAGAAGAAATCGAATATATATGAGCAAAAAGCAAGAAAAAACGAAAAAACATTTCGAAATTTATAAAATAAAACATACCGCTAAAAAGCAACGAAATAATAGTTGTTTACTTATTAAAGAAGAGAGAAAAACATCAATAATAATGGTAAAAGAATAATAAAATCAGAATTGGAGAACGAACAAGTAGAAACAATCAGAAATCTGGAACACGGAGGAATCAAAGACATAAAACCATAAAAATAACAACTGTCACAATAAGAGACACAGTGAAGAGATTGCCCAAGATAAAAACAGAAGACACAATACGAAAGAATCACTCAACAGAAGGAGAAAAATGTAGAGCAAAGAACTAGAGCAATAACGTTCGGTATCTTTTTTCGCTGTTTCAAAAAATACATTGAAAAAATGTAACCAACGCACGAGCAAAAGAACGCTCAAAAGAGTGGAAATTAAAATATGTAAAAAATAAAATGAAAAACAAGAGAAAACGAACAATACATAGCAAAATAAAATTAAAAATAATAAAATAAAGAAACTACTCGAAAACTTGAAATTTTTAAAGTACAAAATAATGTATGTCATACAGAGAAAACAAATCATGAGAAATAGTAAAAATACAAATAAATAAGTGCAAAAAGCGGATAAAACACTAAAATACATTGGAGACAAAGCAAACAAAACCATGATTAATCACTTCATGGAATGAAGAAATAGAAAAGAAAATTTTGTTCGTACAATTTAATTAGGAAGGTGAAAAAATCGCACCTAAATTCATGAATTTAGTACACAAAGAAAATAAAAAATATAAGGACTGTGAAAAAAATAACAGTGAAATTATCAGTATTTTCTAGCGTTATATTTGAGTTGTTATGAAACATAACATCTTGTTATTGTTTTTTTTTTTCTAAACTATATTTTGATAAAGCATCCTTTTATAATTAAATAGAGGCTCTCTCTACATTGTTGGTTTGAGTCTCAAGCGGAAATAAATGATAAAACTCTTTCTGTTACAAGTTAACCTGTACAAACCATGTACCTTAGGTACAAATTAATTTAATGATAAACGTTTATTTTCATTTTCACTGCTATTACAACAGAATGACTGGTTCTGAAACAAAATATGATGTTTACCCATTTTTCCTTTAAAACAGGCAATAACAAATATTACAGATGGTAATCTTTATCTTCTCAAATTCAATTGAATTTATGATAGAATAATGATGTTTTTGGTTTTTAAATAGTTTATTTGACACGGCACGATACAATTTATGTTTAACTGAGCCAAGTACATTTTTTTTAAATTCTAAGTTAGCAGGGAAAAGAGGGAGGCCTTTTCTTTATTCTCGCGGCCGACTACGAGCTAGTGGGGATTTAAGGTGAGAGGATGGGGAGTTACAATTTTGATTTTAACTATATTGAGTTATACGATTTATTTATTTGTACATGGCTAAGCAGTGATGTTCTATTTGAGCAGTTTGGACTGAGGTGTCTGCGTGAACATGAAGATGCCGAGTCTTCGTTTGGGTGTCTCCAGCTTAGTGTATCATCTTCTTTCAGCGTGTAGCGGGAATGGTAATCTAACAAATAGATAGAAGAGTTTCATATTTTAATACCAGCGTGTTTTATGAAAACGTATAGCTGTGTCATGTACTGGAGATCACCGCTTCCCAGAATGTCTCTAACGGGTACGTTCGGTTGTTTTCCTCGGGCCCGAGGGGAATCTATAAGCTCAGACCTAACACCACAGTATTCGGTACACGACCAAACAACATGCTCGATGTCATGGTAGCCATCGCCACAAACGCAGTGATTACTGTCTACAAGCCCTATACGAAAGAGATGCGTGTTTAACGTGTAGTGATTGGACATAAGTCTGGACATCACGCGAATGAAGTCCCGACCTACATCCAACCCCTTGAACCATGCTTTCGTCGATACCTTAGGAAAAATGGAATGTAGCCACCGTCCCAGTTCATCTGAGTTCCATGATGATTGCCAACTGTTGAGTGTTCTCTGACGCAAAATGCTATAAAATTCATCATACCCACCTTAGCTAAAGAGTCAGCCTTTTCGTTACCCGGAATCGAGCAATGAGAAGGGACCCACGCTAAGGTAACCCGGTAATTTTTATCTGTTAAAGCACTTAAAAACCGCCGTATTTTCCCCAGGAAATACGGGGTGTGCTTCACAGGCTTCATTGATCGCAGAGCCTCAATGGCACTGAGACTATCTGTGAAGATGAAGTAGTGGTCTATGGGTAGGGTTTCGATGATTCCAAGAGAGTACTGAATAGCAGCAAGTTCTGCGACGTACACGGAAGCAGGAGCATCGAGTTTGTAGGAGGCGGTAAAATTTTCGTGGAAAACACCAAAGCCAGTGGACTCATCTAGATTAGATCCGTCAGTGAAAAACCTTTTATCATAACTAACATGTTTAAACTTATTGGAAAAATCTTAGGGATCTCTTGGGGTCGCAATTGATCCGGGATACCAGAAATGTCTTGTTTCATGGTGGTGTCGAAGAATATAGCATTATTAGAAGTAGCTAAAAGTGCGACATTGGAGGAATCGTATGAAGAAGGATTAATATCTTGAGCCATATAGTCAAAATATAAAGTCATAAATCTGGATTGAGATTGAAGGTCGACCAACCTCTCGAAATTTTCAATTACTAATGGGTTCATAACTGTGCATCGAATTAGCAACCGGTAAGAGAGATTCCAAAAACGATGTTTCAACGGAAGAATACCCGCTAGCACTTCAAGACTCATCGTATGGGTCGACTGCATGCAACCCAAGGCAATACGCAAACAACGATATTGTATTCTCTCTAATTTTATAATGTGCGTGTTCGCGGCGGAGCGAAAGCAGAAACAGCCGTACTCAAGAACTGACAATATCGTTGTTTGGTATAACCTTAGCAGGTCTCCTGGGTGAGCACCCCACCAAGTTCCGGTAATCGTACGAAGAAAATTAATCCTCTGTTGGCATTTTTGTGTCAGATACCTAATATGACAAGCCCAGGTGCATTTGGAGTCGAACCAGACCCCGAGATATTTAGCGACTAAAACCTGAGAGATCGTTTTACCCGTTAGTAGGAGCTGCAGCTGAGCTGGGTTATGCTTCCTAGAAAAAACGACCAGCTCAGTTTTCTCCGGAGAGAATTCGATACCCAGCTTAAGAGCCCATTCAGACAAATTGTCTAAGGTATCTTGCAATGGTCCTTGCAGATCGCTAGCCTCGCTACCAGTAATGGATACAACGCTATCGTCTGCAAGTTGCCTTAGCGTGCATGAATTTGCAAGACATTCATCGATGTCATTGACGTAAAAATTATATAAGAGAGGACTTAAACATGAGCCCTGGGGAAGGCCCATGTAACTAATTCGGGAAGTTGTCGAATCGCCATGTGAGAAATACATATGCTTTTCTGACAACAAATTGAGCAAAAAGTTATTCAAATTTGGTGAAAGTCCCTGCGAATGAAGTTTCGCGCTTAAAACTTCTACAGAGACAGAGTCAAAAGCCCCCTTAATATCCATGAACGCAGAGGCCATTTGCTCTTTTCGAGCAAAGGCTAGTTGAATTTCAGTAGAAAGCAACGCTAGGCAATCGTTCGTCCCTTTGCCCCGGCGAAAGCCAAATTGAGTATCTGAAAGTAACCCGTTTGTTTCGACCCATTTGTCTAACCGTAAGAGGATCATTTTCTCCATTAATTTCCGGAGGCAAGAGAGCATCGCAATCGGCCTATATGAATTGTGATCAGAGGCAGGTTTCCCGGGTTTCCGAATAGCAATGACTTTTACCTCCCTCCAGTCATGCGGAACAATATTTAGCTCAAGAAAATTGTTGAACAAATTCAACAAGCGTCTTTTTGCAGAGTCGGGTAGGTTCTTCAACAGGTTGAATTTTATTCTATCTAACCCTGGAGCCTTATTGTTGCACGACAGGAGAGCCATTGAAAATTCCAACATCGAAAATGGAGGCTCTTTCGTAGTTACTAATAACGCGTCGTGAAAGGTTTTCTGTTCCGGTACAGAGTCTGGACAGACCTTTTTGGCAAAATCGAGTATCCAGCGATCTGAATACTCCTCGCTTTCATTCGAAACGTCACGGTTCCGCATGCGCCTGGCGGTATCCCAAAGAGTGCTAATCGCTATTTCCCTGGACAACGCGTTTACGAACCGCCGCCAGTACCCGCGTTTTTTCGCCTTTACTAAGCTCTTCATCTGCCTGCCCAGTGCCTCGTACTTTCGAAGCAGGTTGACAGTGCCGTACTCCCGGTTGTCCTTATACGCCGCGGACCTTCGCGCGTACAGCTCAGAGCACTCTTTGTCCCACCATTTGTTGGGAGGGCGCTGTCTAATCGTTACCCCGGGTATCGGTTTCGTCTGAGCTTGAGTCGCGGCGTCGATTATCAAGCCAGCTAAGAACGCGTATTCTTCCTCCGGAGGAAGTTCCTCGTGAGTCTCGATAGATTGCGCTATAATAGACTCATAACACTTCCAATCAATATTACGTGTAAGGTCGTAGGAAATATTGATTGGGTTCGAGGGAGTTGAACCATTAGCAATTGATATAACGATTGGAAGATGATCACTACCGTGGGGATCGTTGATTACTTTCCACCGGCAATCTAACGCTAGTGATGTCGAGCAAAGGGATAGGTCAAGCACGCTTTCACGTGCTGGAGGATTAGGTACACGTGTCGCTTCCCCAGTATTCAAAACTGTCATATTGAAGTCGTCGATCAAGTTACAGATTAAAGAAGATCGGTTGTCGTCGTACAGCGACCCCCATAGCGAACAGTGAGAATTAAAATCTCCCAATATCAAGAGAGGCGCAGGAAGCAACTCTGCTATATCAGTGAGATGCTTCTGTTCAATCCGCGCGGATGGAGGCATATATAACGAAACAAGGCATAGGTCTTTTCCATTCATATTCGTTTGAATGGCAACGACTTCAATATTCGAGATCGAGGGGAGGTCGATTCGGAAGAAGGAATAGCACTTTTTAATCCCTAAAAGTACTCCTCCACCGTGTGAGTCTCGATCTCGACGAATAATGTTAAAATCGTGGAAATTGAGTTGATCGTTTGAATTGAGAAAGGTTTCACAGAGCGCAAATGCGTCACAATTGTATGTATTTATTAAATGAGAAAATAGATCGAATTTGGGGATGATACTTCTGCAATTCCACTGTAATACAGTGATAAAATTCCTAACCTCTTTCGCCGTATTAGTCATCGAAAGATATGATAGCTGAAATGAGAGGCCAAGTTGCTGCTAGTTGCATCAAAAAGGTTTTCACTGTAGGAAGAAGGGCAAGAAGAATATTTTGTAGGGGATCTGGTATGTTGAATGTTTTAAATATCCAGTCCACAATATCAGAAAATTTTATGAACCCTGTTTCTTTTTTATCTTCTGATCGAGAAATGGGTGCACGAGGGGTTTTTGGTGCCCCAGGAAGCGGTGGGTACTCCTGGTTTGATTTAAAATTAAAACCGGGAGGTACTTGCTTCGGTTTTTCTTCACCGCTTCCTTTTTGTGTTGGCTTATTGGTCATTCCGCTAGGGGTTATCTTGCGACCTTTGCGAGAAAGATTAGGAGAGTTGATCATTCTCCTCTTCCTAGATCCTTCTGGCATGGCATAAGAACACCCTTCGACGGGATCGTCAGATGTACCCTCATTGGTTGGCAAAAAGGAAAAGATGTTTCCTGTCGAGGGTGGCTCAGCACTCTTCAGCATTTCTGCGAAAGAGCGCTTTGATCGTTCCTTGAGGGAACGCTTTATTTTTTCCTCGCGCTGTTTGTACGCGGGACACGCCGAAAGGTCATGCCGAGTTCCCTCGCAGTAAAGACACTTTTCAGTATCCTCACTGCAAGCGGTCTCAGCATGATTGCCTCCGCACTTGCTGCAGCGTGCCTTGTTGCAGCAGTAGGTGGCTGTATGACCTAACTGCTTGCAGTTTTGGCAATGCATGACCCGCGGTACGAACAGGCGTACAGGCAGACGAACCCTGTCCAAAGAGATGTAGTTCGGCAGTGCGGATCCGGCGAATGTTACACGGAAGGAATCCGAAGGGAAGAATTTCTTCTTCCCTTCTTCGATGGATACTGAATGCAATTGCTTGACATCCAGTATCTTTACATCTTGAATCAGGGGGTTCTTGAAGCAGCCAACCCCGTGACGCAAAATGTCATCGACCGTGAGGCTTCTTTCGGTAACCACACCGTCGATCTCCACGTCCTTGGCAGGGATGTACACGCGGTACTCTCTCGTGAAGAGCTCGTAGCTAGCAATTGCGTTTGCTTGCTTCAAGCTACTCACAACAACTCGCAGTTTGTTCGGTCTAACCTTTGTAATTTCGGTTACGTCCGAAAACTGTTTTGCCAGGTCCTTGCCGATTTGAATTATATTTAGAGGCTTCTTTATGGGCCTGAAGTAAACTACGAACGGACCTTTCGAAGCATCTGGGTAAGCTTTCACCCGTGTTGCCGGTACCCTTGGTACGGGGCTAGGTAGCGGGGAAGGTAGAGGGGAATTGATGGGGGAGATCTCAATCTCTTCCCTAGTTGTTTCTACATCCAGGAATAGTTGCACCTGCATGTCGTCCATTTTGCGGGAGCGTTACGCTCTACCGCACACAAACGATAAATATTCGAATGTGGGGGGGGGGGGGGGGGGTCAAGTAGTTGCTATTAAATTTTAAAAACAATTTTTCAAACTACAATGGATCAAAATAAAAAAAAAGGCAGTAATACTAATACTAATAACAATAGTAATAATAATAATAATAATAATAATAATAATAATAATAATAATAATAATAATAATAATAATAATAATAATAATAATAATAATAATAATAATAATAATAATAATAATAATAATAATAATAATAATAATAATAATAATAATAATAATAATAATAATAATAATAGTAATATTAATTATAATAATAACAATAATAATAATACTATTAATAATAATGATAAAAATTCTAAAGTGAATACTTCACCGAACGTCTAAGTCACGACCTCACGGCTGATAGTAGGATTAATCGAACGTCTCCGCAGAACAAACAATGACGATCCAGCTTCGTGTTGTGACACAGTGGCCGTATCCTACACGCGACCTTGTAGATGCCACTTGTAGTTGACTTCCACTCGCTCGATCGTATGGTGGTCCGTGCTGCTAGCGGGGTAACAGCGGTGCGGGAGAATTATTCTTGCTGATATATCAGCTGCGTATCGGATCACTGGCGGGGTAGCCTGCCCCTACCAGTGTGCAGAAGATGTTTCTGCCGATAAACTACCGGCTATTGTTATCGCGCAGCACAAGAACAAATCGACAAAAAAACACCCGTACGATAACTCGTGTATTGTTATTTTGCAAACTCAAACGGAGATGAACAATTTGCGTCTATACGAGACGAAAGCAAAACAACGAACGGGTTTATTATTTAATCTTACCAATTTTATTTCTCGAATAATGATGTTGATACAATTTAATAACAAAAAAGTTTTAATAAAATTTATACTGGTCTCTCCGTGTCCTCACACTCAAGCCCGACTTGCATTTAGCCAGATCCCATCGGCAACCTCCATCATGGTAGACTTGACATTGATTTGCAGCGGAACCTTGGTACGTTCGTCGACGGTGAACCGAAGCTGGCTCAATAGTTGGGCAATAGCGAATTTAATTTCCAACAGCCCAAAGCGCATCCCAATACAGTTGCGGGGTCCGTCACCAAACGGCAGAAAACTGTGGCTGTGTCGTGTCTCGATCTGGCTCGGAGCGAAACGCTCCGGATCGAAGCGATCCGGGTCCGGGTAGATTTCCGGATCACGGTGGATAGAATAAACGGGAACTATCACCATGTGACCTTTTTGCACCGTTACATCTGGGTTGGTTAAACGGTACGGCTTACTAGCTGTTCGAAAAACATTACCCACAGGAGGATATTTGCGAAGAGTTTCTAAAAAGTGACATGTTTTAGTATTTAGCAATCAAGACTGAGAACAGTATCAGCAAGACTTACCGTTGACAACTTGCTCCAGGTAGGTCATATCTTTGAGAGCTTCATAGGTTATTTGCCCATCATGCTTCATAAGAATGCGTTTAATCTCATCTCTGGTCTTCTCCTGAATATCTTGATTGGCCGCCAATTCATACAAAGCAAACGATAGACCTGCTGATGAGGTTTCGAATCCAGCTAAAAAGAACACAAAAGCTTGCGCTGCTGCTTCGTTCATAGTAATTGTTTCCTTTGATTGCTCTTCATGTTCTTCAACAGTTCCTTTATTCTTCAGTTGCATCAACAATTGCAAGAAATCTTGCCGAATTATATTCTTCTCTTCTCTGTGCTTGATGGTGCTTTCGACGATATCCATGAAATACTTTGTAACATCGCCCCGAAGTTGTTTGAATCCCAACTTTCTAGACAGGTCACGAAAACTTACCAAAACAAACATCCACATCGTCCTAAGCCGGCTTAGTTTGAATACCGCATCGCTAATAGTTAGCAGCTTGGAACTTTCATTCCTGAGAGTGTCACACTGTAATCCGAAGGCACACGATCCAATCACATCACAGGTAAATCTTCGAGCTATTGCCTTTACATTTGCTGGCTGTTTTCGTTCGACATACGTATCGAAACAGGCGAGCAGTTCGTCCCCTATGGCCCTGATGGTATGGAACATGTACTTCATTTTTCCGGAAGTAAACGTTGGGCTCAGCTTGTTCCTCAGAAAGCGCCATCTCTCCCCTTCGAGCGCAAAAAGATGAGCCGACAATGGATCATCCTTTTCGTTATAATACATTCCTCGATCGTGGAAATAGGTGAAATCTCTAACCAGAATTTGCTTCACAAGATCCAGATCGTATATCACCAGTAAGGGACTGAAGCCTATATACATTCCAGCTGCGGCCGTTGATTTGCCCGTCACTTTGAAGCGCTGATACACTCGATCAATTATTTCGTTCATATGATACTTGGTGCCCATCCCATTAAAGGACCCCATCGGTGGAGATCCCGGTATGTGCGGTACATTTTGATCGGCCCAGTAGGAATACTTTCGGCGAATGTAAAAATACAGCAGCACTAGTGCTGGAAGCACCAAATACAGAGAAATGATGAGTAAAGCCATTGAAATACGTCACGAACCGAACCCGAGTACAGTCGATTGCGAACTACGCAAAGAGTCGGCAGTGTGAGGTTATATCAATGGCAGTGCTCTCGCTCTGAGCGAACCGTGGAAGGTGTGTTCAGTTGAGCGGAGCGGTGGATTAGTAGCTTAGATACTGATCATATGTCGTGGAGGTTTAACTTTGTCACCCACTGAATTGTTTGATTCCATTGTGGATAAGTTGACGTACGTCGTTTGAGCAACATTTGCTCTCTCTCTCTTGTTTTCGATAAATTTGAGGTGGGAGCACAATGACTGGTCAAAATGTTGAGTATGATGTAATCAGCAGAAAATAATTCACCTCGAGCTCTGACTGGGTTACCAAATATGGGTGTAAATTTCGTGAGAGTCCTTCAACTTACATCAAAGAATGAAGCATTTCGTAAATGTTCATGAACTTACATCAGGCAAAGAATCTACATAAGTAAGAACTCCTACTTTTCAT
Organism: Wyeomyia smithii; assembly: GCF_029784165.1. Classification (NCBI taxonomy): domain Eukaryota; kingdom Metazoa; phylum Arthropoda; class Insecta; order Diptera; family Culicidae; genus Wyeomyia; species Wyeomyia smithii. The sequence continues at coordinate 174,335,071 of NC_073694.1, forward strand.
ATAATTTAATATAATTACATGTTACTATTATCTTGATTGGCTAGTTCTTACGATGTGCTTTATCTAGTCCGCAATAAGACAACAACTGCCAACCATAATGTGAAGTTTGAAGCAACTTTAGAATGAAATCGCTATCTAGTAAGGCAATACCTAACTATCTAGGTTTGTGACTTGTGTTCAAAAGATATATTTTGAATTATTTTCGAAAAAGATGCATTTCACGCCAACTCGGCTGAGGGGCTGGTAGCCCCTTTGTGGGTGTGTAAGCTTTACTACCCGTAGCAACTTTGCATACTTTCTATTTTAATTCATGTGGAAACATTTGAGAAGGTCTGAAGTTTTTCAACCTCTTGTTCATAAATCGATATATCTAAATAATGACAAGAGATGGAGAAAAGTTGTCAATGGTGAACTTGAAGGGAATTGACTAAACTTTCATTAAATAATATTTTAAAAATTAAATTTGAGATCTTACACTGAAAAAAAATGTTGATGACAAATACCGTGAAAATACAGTCATCTCAGATTTTTTTCAAACCCGGTTTTTAGTTTAAAAGTTAGTAGCCTTTTATTTGAACTCTCTAAAATGACTACTATTGAGGAAAATAAGTTTTTCAGAAATGAAACTTTTTCATGTGTATGAAACATTTTCAACGTAAAACTCTGCTGGAGGCGAAAATGCTTTTTTTAGGAAAATTTTCTTCCCTGAGAAGGTTCGCTGTGATTAGTTCAAAAGAGTTTTGAACAACTAAATTGTTCATCTAGAACAAATCTTGGAAAAAAAAAATTTATATACGACCCGTTTTTTTAAAATAAATTTTTATTTTCAAAATGATTTCTCTTCAGTGTAGGATCTCAAATTTAAGTTTTTGAAGATTCAGAAAGAAAATTCTCTAAAAGTTGTCTCTTAACAACTTTTCTCTAAATCTTTTCATTATTAAGATAAACCGAATTATAAAAAAAAAGAACCTGTTTGTTTACCACTGCTTGCCCACAAACATTTTTTGAAAAAGTATGCAAACTTGCTTGAATTCACTAGTCTACACACTCGCAAAGATTCATTGAATTTTGGGAGGGTGCCGCCAACATCAGGACGAGTTAAACGCAGACGGTTTATTAGTTTCGTTGAGCAATTCTCGTACACTTTTCGACAACACTTTTCGTCTGGCACATCAACAAATCGGAGGAAAATTTTTGAAGACCTGGGAGGAAAAGGTAACTTTGTGTTTCTTTTGAGAAGGAAAAAAATAAGTTAACTAAGCAGTAACATTTAAAAAGAGACTAGAAATCTTGAAGAAAATAAACTCAAGCTATAAAGACAGTATATTGAAAAATAAAACATTAAAAGAGTAAACGGAAGAAAAAATTGAACTTGAACTGAATTACGAAAAGAAACATAATGAAACAAGCAGATGAAACTCCAAAATATGGGGAGCCTCGTAAACGCAAGGTTACAGAGTCTGCGGGGCCAAGCGGGTGATAATGGGTCTGAACCTCAATATAACCAGGCCATTCGATATCAAAGGACTTAAAAATGAGATTATTCTCAGACTCCTCCGGCTGAAAATTTCTCTCCGGACCGAAAATCCATCCACCCTTAGCACGTTCAATATCCCAACTTACTTGAGAAATAACAAGGTCGATAAAGAAGATAAAAAACGCGTTAAATTGAAAATTCTCGTAAAAACCGCGGTAATCCAAAAAGACGCACTACAACCAGTACTGAGGCTTGTCCTCTCAGGATCCCCCGGAGGTCGGAGGGTTTTTTTTTTGACTAAGTTTTTTACTAAACAAACACTTAAACATTTTTGGTTTCCAACACGCGTTTATTTGAAAATTCAGGTATATATTTTTGAATTGAAGCGGAAACGCTTAAAACACCGCATTAATTCAAGAATCCGCGTGAAAATCGTGTTAATTCGAAAATCCGCGCAAGAACGCTATTTTTGGAAAATCCTCGTATATACGCGTAAACAAACCTGATTGTACAACAAAAACAACCAAAAAATGAACAAAAATAAATCGAACTAAATATATAGAGAAGAAAATACTAACACAAAATATTCGAAAAAAAAACCAATCCGCAAATTGGAGACAATTTTTTATCGAAACACGTAAAACATGTAAAATCATATTAGGGAAAAAATCGAGCAATAACTAAGTACAATAACATCAGATATAGGGAAATATTTCAAACAAAAACGGGCAGTGAAAAAAATATACAACGAAAATAACACAAACCAGAAAGTAAAAAAAATAATTATAAAAATAAAAATGGAACAAGAGATGCTTTAAAAATTAAATACAAAAACAAAACAAAAACTAATGGACTATTTATATAATAAGGTGATACCCATGAAATGAGAAAAGTAAAATAAAAAAAAAAAAACAAATGAGCCACAAGTGATTTAGAAATCAGAAAACAAACAAAATATCAAAACAAGCAATAATAAAAATAACAAAATCAACCAAGTAGAACTAAAAAAAACGAAGAGAAACACAAAACCTTTGATATCAAGAATGAATAAAATATAATAGGGTCATTCCATACGAAGTGACCACGAATAAGCACTAACTATGTGCACGACCATCAAAGATTTTGCTCAAAGTTAGGAGAATTATTAATCAAATATCACTTTGAAAAATCCCAATTTCGGTGTCGATTGGAATACACCCCGCTCAGTGGGGCCCCTCTCTTTGTTGCTAGATAATGATTTATTTATCAAAACCATTTTTTTCTATTTCCTACAATTTATAGACGTAAGCAGTGAAGGAAATGAAATGATTTTGAGCTGATTGTTTTTTCATCTTGAGTTGTGCACATCATGAAGTGCACAGTTCATGACTAAAATTGTATCCTCTCAATACGTAATAAAATGTTGGTGCCTTCAAATATCTTAAAATAACAATATAGTTCACTCTCGAATTTCCCATATATTCCCGTGAAGACAGACAGGGAACACCCCCTCTTGTGGTGAAAAAGGTAACTAAACTCATTGCACAGTGGTACAGTAAGGCAATTTAGGCGGACATAGGCTTTTCGTTGCGATTTTGGTTTGCGGTTTAAAGCCATAGTTTTTGTAAAAAGTTGTTTCTTATACATAGTCCTCTATTCATGTGCGAATGAAAATTAGGGTGGTCCTAAAATCAACGAAATAAAACATTCTTTGGCAAACTTGTAGACCAACTAATTCTAAGTAACTTTGTAAAAAAACTTTTTTGTAGACATGAAATTTGGTTTCCAAAAACAGTCTTTTCGCTCTATTTTTTTAATTCAAATTTAAAAACAAAGTTTTCTTCGGTAACTTTAATCAAAAATACGCCAATTTTGACAAAAAAACATTGTCGATATATTATACAGATGAAGAGTTCACTATTTCTATTTTAAAAATAGGCTCTTTTGATATATTGATGTCTCCGTTTAGGGCAAACATAAATAATATTTATTGAGATCATTTGATAGAACAAATATTGTATAAATATTGTGAAGAAATACCGAAAGTTGCTTAAAATTAGTTGATCTACAACTGTGCCGATGAATGTATACATTTATTTATGCAAATAAAAGTTAGTTTTTTCATTTAGTCGATTTCAGGACCACCCCAATTTTCATTTGCACATAAAAAATAGACTAAATATAAGAAACAAGTTCATAGAAAAAAATTTTACTCTAAAACCACAAAATCGCATCGAAAAACTCGTGTCCGCCTACATTGCTTTACTGTACCACTGTGCATTGTTGTTGAATTTCCGTGAGCGTGTGACATTCTCACACACGAAACTGAATTTACTCAATTTTAGATTTAGTTGACTCAATTTCATACTTTCACAGAAAAAAATATGTTGCAGATTTCGTGCGTATATTGTTTGTATGTAAAACTAACGCTATTCCGGGAGTTAAATATTGATAATATAATAGATGTAGCTTATCGAGGCACGAAGAAGAAATATTCAAATAATCAGGCCACGACGTGTAAATGATAAACTAATCCCAAGTTGCTATATACGTGGTTCCCTGTGTAACTTCACTAGCTCAGATCCATCACGGGAAGCAACTACGAAATGTGCGGCCGTCAAGCTCAAGCTCAATAATCAGGCCACGAAGTGTACAATTAAATGAATATTTCAATTACCTCGTGAAAAAGATAAAAGGAGAAACCGCACAATGGTTGTCAATAGTCGTATAAGGTTGTTGTGCAACTTTTAGCTTAGATAACACTTGAATGTTCTATCAATTCAACATTTTTAGTATGGATACATATCATGTTGTAATTGGTTTAAAAGCTTTATTATATTATATATAAAAGATATTCAACAAAATAAACATAATTAGTGATAACAACTGTTATGCAAAAACGTTTATTTAATGTTTAGTTTTCTTCGTTTTGAAAGTATTTTTTGTTTTTTTTATCCCTCCGAATTTTTCGCTCTCGAGTTCTAATCTTCGTATTCATCACTTGCAGCTTTGCTTTAACCAGCATATTTATGTATTTACTAGCTGACCCGGCAAACTTCGTCCCGCCTATTTTTGTGTTTAATTCAATAATTTTTCAACATTCCAAATTCATTGATTTCTTGCGATTTGTTTATATCGTTTGAAATTATTGGTTTTATCGGAATGACAACATCCTCGACTTTTGCCTTTAGTACATCACCTCTATTCCGAAAACACTCATATTGGGTGGTATTCAGTTATTTTCGTTGTTTTCCAGAAACTGAAAGTGGTCATCTTCGAATTCAATATGGTGTCCAGGGTCAATGCTTGGATTCTATACATTATTTCGATTACGGAAATATTCATATGCAGTAGTATTCGGCTGTTTCCCAGAAGTTGCCATCTTACAATTCAAAATGGTGTCTGAGGTCAATTTTTAGCTCCATGCATCATTCTGGTTAAAGAAACACTCGTATTGGGTGGTATTTGGTCCCTTTAGGCTATTTTTTTCGGAGACAATTTCTGGCCCTTGAGCGTCATTCTGGTTTAAGAAACACCAATAATAGGTGTTATTTAGTCATTTTCGGCTGTTCTACAGGAACCGGAAGTCACCATCTTAGAATTCAAAATGTTGTCTGTGGTCGATTCTAGCTCCTGTGTATCATTCTGGTATCGAAACATCTCATATTGGATGGAAATCGGCCGGTTGAAGAAATACCCATATTGGGTGTTATTTGGTTATTTTCGGCTGTTTCCCATTTACCGGAAGTCGTCATTTTACAATTCATAATGTTATCTGAGGTCGATTTGTAGCTTCAGTGCATCATAACAATCCCGGAAATACCCATAATGAGTGTTATTTGGTCTTTGCCACTGTTGTTTAGGAACCGGAATCGATAGCAACAAGCAAAAGAATAATTGAGAGTCCCATAAATGTTGGTTGGATTGCATCTCGCATCGCAGTGACGCAGCAGCGATGATGCGGTGCGGTGATGATGGGAGGGAGAGTAAGTAGTTCGGATGGTATTTTTTTCAGCAGGTTTTCTATAGCAGCCAAACAGATACCAAAATGTGCTATGTTTGTTACCGAGAAATCATACGTTTGTTGTATTGCGTTGCGATTTCGTCAATGACATTACTCACTAGTTTTTGTTATGATTAGTGAATGGAATATTTTCCTCATACTAATTTGGGTAGTAACGTTATGGAAGAGTGAGAGGGGATGGAGTTTTGAAAATCTTCGAATAATGCTTGACTTGCTTTTGAACTGGTTTTGGATGCATTATTGCAGACTTGGATACTGCATTTTCACGTTTCAATGCTGCGTTTTTCAGGTTTTAGTGCTGTATGCCAATTGTGTTGAACCGAATATATTCGTACAGAAGTACAGAAATTACACCGAGAGGTTAAATGAGGCTTCTTTAGCAAAAATATGTAGAGGTTTGTAGAATTATCATTCCTCTTAAACATATGCTGGCAACGAAATTTTTATTATCACTGGACTTGTTTATTCATACTAAATTCAACAAGGAACTTGGAATATAAGCATAACAACTCAGATCTTTTTTTCCCTTCCTTTTCAATTTTCTATATTTCTGAGTACAAATGACATAAAGTGTTTACAGATCAAATTTGTAACGGCTAACTCAACAAACATATTTACCCTAGTAAAAATGTTATGCAACTTAAATCCAAACAAAATATGGCAAGTGTCTTTTACGTCTAATGCCTGATTAATACCTGATAAAATCTGTAATGTTTTGCAAATCATTAAAACTTTTTCTATCTTTCACAACAGTTCGAAAAACATAGAGGAGAAACAATTGGTATGATAAAAAGCTCATCGAAGCTTTTTTCCTGATTGGTCTGATTTCAATTAGTCGAATGTTCGCGGAATACCAGTTCAAGAAACACTAGTTAGGGCCAACAATAGTGGTCTTGAAAGGCTTCGCGCTCATTCCACAGCCCTCCGACCGAAAAGCATTGCCACAACGATTATAAGGTTAGTTTCAGAGCTATATGCTCTGTACTGAAAACAGTTACAGTTTAAACCTTTGTTTTTATTTGTTTTGTAAATATTCGAACTGTTATTAAAATTTGTATACACTTGTAACAGTAAGGAAAAAATTCTTAATACATATTTAGAAGAAATTTGTTTTGTAAGTTCTCCGTACGTCACAATTGAATCAGTTGTAACACACCCTGTTGACACAGTGCGGTTCGATGGTTCGATTTTGGTAACATATTTATTTGCTTTCATTGACCACAGGGGGTTTGTTTCTGAAAAGTTGGTTGGGTTTGTTTCTGGCCCTTGAGCGTCATTCTGGTTTAAGAAACACCAATAATAGGTGTTATTTAGTCATTTTCGGCTGTTCTACAGGAACCGGAAGTCACCATCTTAGAATTCAAAATGTTGTCTGTGGTCGATTCTAGCTCCTGTGTATCATTCTGGTATCGAAACATCTCATATTGGATGGAAATCGGCCGGTTGAAGAAATACCCATATTGGGTGTTATTTGGTTATTTTCGGCTGTTTCCCATTTACCGGAAGTCGTCATTTTACAATTCATAATGTTATCTGAGGTCGATTTGTAGCTTCAGTGCATCATAACAATCCCGGAAATACCCATAATGAGTGTTATTTGGTCTTTGCCACTGTTGTTTAGGAACCGGAATCGATAGCAACAAGCAAAAGAATAATTGAGAGTCCCATAAATGTTGGTTGGATTGCATCTCGCATCGCAGTGACGCAGCAGCGATGATGCGGTGCGGTGATGATGGGAGGGAGAGTAAGTAGTTCGGATGGTATTTTTTTCAGCAGGTTTTCTATAGCAGCCAAACAGATACCAAAATGTGCTATGTTTGTTACCGAGAAATCATACGTTTGTTGTATTGCGTTGCGATTTCGTCAATGACATTACTCACTAGTTTTTGTTATGATTAGTGAATGGAATATTTTCCTCATACTAATTTGGGTAGTAACGTTATGGAAGAGTGAGAGGGGATGGAGTTTTGAAAATCTTCGAATAATGCTTGACTTGCTTTTGAACTGGTTTTGGATGCATTATTGCAGACTTGGATACTGCATTTTCACGTTTCAATGCTGCGTTTTTCAGGTTTTAGTGCTGTATGCCAATTGTGTTGAACCGAATATATTCGTACAGAAGTACAGAAATTACACCGAGAGGTTAAATGAGGCTTCTTTAGCAAAAATATGTAGAGGTTTGTAGAATTATCATTCCTCTTAAACATATGCTGGCAACGAAATTTTTATTATCACTGGACTTGTTTATTCATACTAAATTCAACAAGGAACTTGGAATATAAGCATAACAACTCAGATCTTTTTTTCCCTTCCTTTTCAATTTTCTATATTTCTGAGTACAAATGACATAAAGTGTTTACAGATCAAATTTGTAACGGCTAACTCAACAAACATATTTACCCTAGTAAAAATGTTATGCAACTTAAATCCAAACAAAATATGGCAAGTGTCTTTTACGTCTAATGCCTGATTAATACCTGATAAAATCTGTAATGTTTTGCAAATCATTAAAACTTTTTCTATCTTTCACAACAGTTCGAAAAACATAGAGGAGAAACAATTGGTATGATAAAAAGCTCATCGAAGCTTTTTTCCTGATTGGTCTGATTTCAATTAGTCGAATGTTCGCGGAATACCAGTTCAAGAAACACTAGTTAGGGCCAACAATAGTGTACTTGAAAGGCTTCGCGCTCATTCCACAGCCCTCCGACCGAAAAGCATTGCCACAACGATTATAAGGTTAGTTTCAGAGCTATATGCTCTGTACTGAAAACAGTTACAGTTTAAACCTTTGTTTTTATTTGTTTTGTAAATATTCGAACTGTTATTAAAATTTGTATACACTTGTAACAGTAAGGAAAAAATTCTTAATACATATTTAGAAGAAATTTGTTTTGTAAGTTCTCCGTACGTCACAATTGAATCAGTTGTAACACACCCTGTTGACACAGTGCGGTTCGATGGTTCGATTTTGGTAACATATTTATTTGCTTTCATTGACCACAGGGGGTTTGTTTCTGAAAAGTTGGTTGGGTTTGTAACGACAGATGTTGTTTGGCCATTAGGAGAAACATGCTGTTAGAGATAAATCAAACGGGCCCGTAACATCAAAATTGCACAAAAGCTTGAAAACTCCGAAATTCAAAGAGTAGTAAATCTAGAATTTGTTTATATTAAAATGTTAATCTGACTTAACACCAACTAATTATATGTAAGGAATTACCCATCGTGAAAAAGTTGAAAAGGTTGTTTATTAGGTTGTTTACGACCGCAGAGTTAACCTAGAATACGACAGCCTGTCTTAAGTCAATGTATTTCTTGCAATAGGTTTGGGAATACACTCAATGGGGTTAATCAATTTAATGGTCTCTCTGTTCCAGATGACGTTTACCTCTACAGACGGCACCGGTAACGACAAAGAACAACAGCAGAAGCTATGTGCAGCTAAGCAGTTTCACTTGACGCCATATCCAAAACAAGAATGAAATTGTATTGTTTTGTGGCTGTCTTTTGTATCAAGTTGCACTGAGAAAGCTTAATTTAGGCAGTGGCTACGATGAGGGCCAATAGTGCATTCCCGGTAACCTAGGTTTAATACGAACAATTTTCTGCAGTTTGCAGTAGCGTAGATAATTTTAAAACTGATCGCTGCAAATAGTAGGACTTGAGCGAAAAATTATGTGATTCAGGTTCACTGGCGCAAACATTCTTCAAATAAATGTTAAAATACACTCAGTAAACTTTGAGGCTTAGCTGAAGTCAAAAGAGGTTAATAATGTTTGTCAATGCCATTTATTGACAACTGAATATTGTTTTTTGACATGGCAAATTTTTGATTTAGTTCTGAATGATTTACTGTGTAAAATCAACAGGAGATGATTTATTTGAAACTATATATGATAATTTTTATCGCTATACTGCTAGTCACGCACGCTGTAAATATGCACACACGCTATATAGCTAGCCACGCACGCTATAAACATGCACAGACATGCTATAGACATGCACAGACACGCTATAGACAAGCACAGAAACTATATAACCATGCACACGCAAGCCACGCACGCTATAGACATGCACGCGCTATATAGCTAGCCACGCACGCTAGCGACACACGCTATAAATATTCACACACGTTATATATGTGTACACACCCTATATATATACACCCTGGAAGATGGTGGCTTCTCAAACCACCTGGCGGTGCGAGTCTCATTTAATTTCTGGCTGTATTCACCCAACGATATCTGAATTGAATTACCACTGGTGGGGTCCAACTCAGATCAAAAGGGAGCCGAACTGAAAAAGTTAGGTTCTGCAGCTAACCACTACCGCCGCCGCTGTTGCCCGCTGCTGCTCCACGCCGCGTTTGCCCACTGCCATCGCTGCTACTGTCCGCCGCTGCTGCCTGCTGCCAGTAAACTGAGATTGCTTGAGGAGAAGCAGTCTCTTATATAGCCCAACGAGTGCATTCCTGGCTAACTAGGTACTCCATTATGTCGTCCTTTTTAGGGAAAGGCAGCAAGCAACCAATCAAAGGTCGACATTTACGTTTCGACAAGGTTCAACAACTTTCAATAGTACAATAGTTCGAACAGTCAGATTACAATTTTCTGCATTTGGACGGTTGCTTAAATGATTTTCCAATCGATTGCTGCAAAAATGACGGAAATCGGTTGAAAACTGACTGAGTTTAGAACGTTTGAAATTGGACAATTTTCGTGACGCTCTCCATGTTTTCGGTTTTCGAAATTGGATCCCTGTATTGAAGTTGAACCCCTATATATGTTGCCGTAAGACGTATTCTACGTCAAAAAAATCAATTTTGTCAATGATCAAGGAACAACTTTATTTGAAATAAAAAAGTCTTTCTCTCTCTCCAGCTCGGGGAAAACTAATAGTGTCAGAAGGATCGTAGCTTTAGCCCCGCAATTGTCCTGTACACTTAACAGTTGGCTGTGAAGTCTGTGTATAATAAACAGAAGTTCAAATTTCAAGACGGAATGTAGCACCAAGGCATTGCTTTACATTATCAATACACAAAATTTAAAATTGTTAAAAAAGTTGTTTAAGTTAATATTTCCGAAATCTCATTTTTTGTTATGAAAACACTATAAACGGTTAGCTAAATATTTGTTGTCTGATAATGGCAAACTGAGAGAGAAAAAGTTACGATGGCAGTTCGTAACGATAATGACTTTTGGCTGATAGCTACAATTTTCCACCGCCGTGCATCGGAAATTGCCATTCTCCGCCACAAACATTTGCCGAACTTTTTCGGATACATTATTTTTTCTTAGCCCTTTGTCCATCTTGACGCCTTATACCGACAAAAGCTTCTAACCAACTAGCAATTTGCACTTGCGCTTGCACCTACCAGCTACCACCAAAAAAAACCCCGTTGAGTTGAGTGAGAGTAGGAAAACACGAACTCTCTCTCTTGAAAAAAAATCCCCATCATTGAGTAAATATTTACGATCCAATTTCTCTTATTCATTACTTGTTCATAACGCGATTAACTTTATATTCTCAGCTGTGCACATAGAGAATAACATATATTGCGTGCTCCCACGATGAAAAGTACATCGTAAGAAGGAAGGCGGAGAGAGTGCACCAGTAACGATTTTTTTTATATGGTGCTCTTTTGTGATCTTCGTTATTCACCTACCATGGAGGTCTGTTTGCAAATGTGCGAAGAATAAGGCTACTGACATACTGAGGCGTCAAATGAAGCGAAGCGTTGAGCGTATTAGAAGCGGAATAAACAGAAGCGTTGGGTGAAGCTTCCTATGACATACTGGAGCGAGCGTCGGAAATGCGTTGTGTTGTCATAGTCCTAGATTCCAGCAGCGGTTTCGTTTAAAGGAAATATGAATTCGTCCAATGAAGATTTGTTTGCTTCTTCAAGCACAGTAAATCACGTTTTTAGTAAACATAGAGATTTTTTTTATGAAGAAAAATAATATTTCTGAAGTCAGTTGCGCTACAGACGTAGTAAAAAATATAAGAAATTATTCTAAATTTTAAACCCGCTGACCCCGAGTAACGTTCAACTAGTTTATGTCTGTTCAGTATGTTAGGCATGCAATATCAATCAAAAATACCAGTGTTATTTTCCTGACGACATGAAAATTTTTCCCGATATTTTCTATATTTGAGACCAAAATAAAGCGAATATAAAGCACCTGGCGATATCAGATTTAGTCTGAACATGGTATTACTGCACTAACATTTTTTAAACATTTTAACAATTTGTTAACCGAAAATGTATTCTATTTGCTTTTTTTCAATTACCAAACCAAAACAAAGCAAATGTAAAGCACCTTGCGATGAAAGATTTTGTCTGAACAAGGTATTACCGCGTGAGTATACGCGCGTCAAAACACTACTCGTTCTGTTTCGCCGCCTCTACCGACGCGTCGTTGCAGCTTGAGTATGACCGGTTTGAGCGTTTCATATAGACGTTCGAAGAAGTAGCTCGGACGCTTTTGCGACGCTTCTTGCTTCGCTTCATTTGACGCCTCAGTATGTCAATAGCCTAAGAATAACTCGCACACTGACGACGATGTCAACGCATCATAGGCTTGGTTTATACGTATTCATTAGTCGCTAGAAGCGATTTTTTTCCATCGGTGGACGTAAGACGTCCGGAAAATACTGATAGATGATTTTTGAAGAAAACAGAGCAAGGAATACAGAAAAAAAATTTTTTTTTGGCCGGAAGTGCTGCCAGGTTGATGATTTTTGTATTTAAAAAATAAATTTGCATTTTTCAGCAAACGTAGCCAATTTAATTTCAAATTTGAAAGTTTCATCGTATTTCTCGGAAAGTTTTACGTTAGAAACACTTATCACTACGAGGTAATATCCGTCAATCTCGATATATAATGTTTCTACGAAAATAGTTATGACTTTTCCTCACAATTCATACACGTAAAATGAAGAATATAAAAAAAAATTACATTTGACCGCAAGTGTTGCCAAATAGATTATTTTTTAACTAAATTTGCGTTTTTCGGTAAATGTTACCAATTTTATCATAAATTTGATAGTTTCTTCGTATTTCTCGGAAAATATTACGTAAGAAACGATTATCACTGCAAGGTAATATAAGCCAATCACGATATATAACATTTATACGAGAATAGTTTTAAATTTCATAATTATTTTTTCGTAAAAGTGTTGTATCTCGAGATTGGCTTATATTATTTCGGGGTGATAAGTGTTTCTTAAGTAAAACTTTTCGTGAAGTACGGTGAAAGCATGAAATTTGAAATAAAACTAGCTGCATTTGCCTAAAAATGCAAATTTAATTTTAAAATAAAAAAATGATCTCTCTGGCAATACCTACGGTCACAAAGAATATTTTTCCTGGATTCCTTGGTTCCATTCTCCAGGAATCGGTGTTTTTCGGATGTCTTACGTCTATAAATTGTAAGAAAAATTAATGACGAAATTTACAACTATTTTCGAAAATATGACATATTTCGAGATTGGTTCGTATCACCATGGGGTGATGAATGTTTCTTACATAAAATTTCTGAGAAACACGATGAAATGATCAAATTTGAAATTCAATTGACTACATTAGCCGAAAATAATAATTTAGTTATACAATACAAAAATAATCTATCTGGCAACGCTTCCGGTCAAAAATAATATGGTTTTGTTATTCCTTGCTTTATTTTCCTCAAATATCACCTATCAAAAATTTTCGGAAGTCTCACGACCATAAATTGTAACATATAAGAAAAAGAATGAGGCGAACCAGCCGCAGGCTGAAAACCTCAAAAATACAGACAAAAATACAGACAAAAAAAGTGGTTTCAACAAAAAAAAGAGTTATCTTGCAACAGTTCCACAGAGTAGAGGGTATTCCAATTAAAACTAAAAGTGGGATTTTTCGAAGTGACACTAGATAAATAATTATCCCAACTTTCAGCAAAATGTTTGATGGTCGTGTCCAAGTTTGGAATGACCCATATTAAAGAAAAATTGAAAAAATGAGTGTTTGAAAGAAAAACAATTAAAAAAATAACAAGAACTGATTTACGAAAATCAACAAAAAAAACAATCAGATGAAATTTTAAAATATATATGGAAGGAAAATAAAGTAATAAGGAGAGAAAAATAAAAAAACAAATCCTTCCAGACGACTACAAAACGAGTAAATATGACAATATATAAATTAATATTTTTCACAGAAAAGCTGTACAATAAAAAAATGTGCCGGAAATATCAGGAAGAGAACAAAATGAAAAAACTCCAAATAATAACCTAAAAAATACAATGCCAAAATACATAACATTTTTTTTTATATTTTTATAAAAAAATGCAAACATGCGCTTAAAAAATATATTAGGCAACCAAAAACAACAGAAACAGGCAGACAAAATGTAAAAAATAAATTCAAACTGATAATATAGCGAAAAAAACAAAACAATCAAAAAAAGGGAAAAAAAAGCAACATCGAAAAGTTGGAGACAAATTTTATCGGAAACGTGGAATATGTAAAATGAAACGAGTGGAAGGATTTAGCGAAATACTAAGTGCAATAACATCAAGTATGGTTAAACCAAATTTGAACAGAAAAATGGTCGTAAAAAAACATAACAATAATCATATGGAAAACGAAAAAAAAAACAAATCAAATGGATTTTTAATATAAACCAAAGTGATTTAAAAGTAAGAAACCAAAAAAATATCAAAAAAAGGAAAAAATAAAAATAGCAAAATTAGTCAAGTAGAAGTAGTAGTAGTCAACCTTTGCAATCAAGAATAAAAAAAATATAACAGAAAAAATTACCGTAAAAACGATGAAAAATACCAAGTAAAATAAACCGTTGAATTGGTATTTCTTTTAACAACATTCTAAAATATGAAAATTTGTGTAAAGAGAAAAAACACAAAAAAAAACAAAAATTATGAAGCCAACAAAAAAATCATAAAAAAACAAAAGATACCAGTTACTAAAAATGTGGGAAACAATAATAAAACTGATTAATTATATGGTGTAGTAAAACTATTGATATAAAAAGGAAGGAATACAGATTAGAGCAAAAATTAAAAAAACTAAGTTTTTAAAATCAAGCAAAAAAATACCAAATAAAATGCACAATATGGAGCAACAAAACAAAAAAAAACTAATAACAAAGACTAGCAAAAAAGAGAATAAAATGAACGTAGAAATAGAGGCGACAAAAAAGACATGTGAACATTATGAAATATTATCAAATATTTTATAAAAATGAGCAATACAAAACAAATCAATATGATAAAAAAACAGGAAACAGAATTTACAAGAAAGACGAGCTTCGTAGCCGTAAGGTTACATAATCCGCGTTGGTAAGCAGATGTTCATGAGTCCGAACCTGGAAAGAATCAGGAACCATTCGATGTTGAAGGATTCGTCCTAGTTCACGGCCAGTCCGGAGCGGATGAAAGGCGGCTTTGACACCCCCTTCTCGCTGATTGTCAGCTACAGCAGTACCTTAATAGGGAACTTGGTGTGTGAAATAAACCTCACCTCGTTGCACCCTTGCTTCGTGGAGGAAGTGAAATACGAAGCGCCCTGCCAGTCGTTTCCTTTTGTTTCATGTTGGTTATTTTATCACTGCGACCAATTTTTTGATCTTTTGTGACATATGTCCTTTCTAATTTTGCTAAGCTGGATAACGATTCAAGTGATAATGGCTGGGACGATGCCCTGTTTTTAAACCAGTATATGTGCTTAGATCTTTCTTTGAAACCTCCAGTATTTTGCGAGTCATAGAACCGTTCGGTGTGATAAACCTCTTTGACTGCCTACCAATGCAGTCGTTGCCATCCAGGGTGAGGTAGGTCCCGTCGTCCATCACCACCGCCACGTCGCAGTTTGCCGGGAAAATTGATTTGATCTTATTCAGCCACTACGGTTCCGAGATCACTGAACAGCACTGCCGCTTGCTGATATGTATGTCCACCATGTTCGCAACGATCTCCCGACCAAGCGCACACCCCCTCGGTCTTCCTCTCCAGCATCTTGTCTACCAGAGTCGTGTGCTAACGGGAATCGGGCTTTCTTTCGATGCTTCGATTGTTGTCCAATAGAGCCAAGATGTTGTGTAGATGTCGAAACGAACGTACCCGGCGTCCACGAACTGCCGCACTATGTCCATTTTCGACACTACGGGATACCGTTCTTTGAACGCGCACACTTCTGAACGGAGTAGCTTCACTGTTTTCGCCATCACGGTTAGAGTTCGACTGATAAAGCTGTCATTTTTTTCTACTGACTCATGGGTTATTATGATTGATACTGCATGGGTAGTTTCGTCAGTGCGTACGAAGGTAAACCCATTAAAAATTGGCAATTTTTGTCCATTTTTTACCGTTGACTGAAATTTCAGCACATAGTATCCGAAAACTCGGTAATAATAGCTCGGTAATATTTTGTGCTAGAATTTCAGTTAGGTTGATCCGATTTTTTTTCACCGAGCACTCAGGGGTGCCGTTCTCGGCAAAAAATTACCGAGACCCGGCAAAAATCTGTAAGTGTGTGGGTTATTCTCAGGCTCCCCCACAAGGGAATTGCTCTCCACAATGAATAATTCCCATTTAAACTTTTAAAAATTTCATCGACTTCTAGCATGTTATACGCTTTGGTGTCTTGTTTGAAACGATGATAATTTCGATGAAGCAGATGAGCAATTCTAGCAGAAACCGTCCCGTGGTCTTTCAAAAAGGATATTTTCGTCTTCAAAGAAATGAAATTAGTGAAAACATGAAAAACCAATTTGTTTAGTTCATATTGGTTAACCCCTCTCGCACCAAGGGATCAAACGGTTTTTAAAAAGTTGTATTTTGAGCAACTCTTGATCTTTTCATGAATCTATTGCCCTCTGCAGCCGTACTTCGTTTTAAAGAGGAATAATAGAGCTTTTGGCCGCCAGCTTGGATTTTATCAGAAAAACGTATTTTTGAGCATTTTCGCAACCTCCGATTTTAAAATTTAATACCAACATTGGAAAGCTGAGAAGAAATCCTTAAGGATACATTAATAAAATAAGTGAGACAAAACAAACACCGATTTAGGACCTTTCTTTCATTGGTGATGGCTGGCTGAGACAACCCAGTCAGGTCGCATTTTAAACAAACTTTGGTTAGAGTAGTCGATAGGCCGCTTGGATTAGGTCCAAAGGCGTCGGTGTTGAAAGTCAGAATGATTATTGTCTGCGATTACATGGGTTTTTATATGCTTTTCGATTTCGTAACTTGTATGTGCAAGTCTCATAAATGAGACGGCTGCATTGACGAATACCCGAAATTGTCTATACTTACTTGATTGAACATATGGATTTGCGTTAGGCGCTATAGCTTGTTATTTTATACCTTCGCGCTACATGCTATCGACTCTCGCACCCTGCAAGTAGAAGTAGAGACAGAGGATCGGTAGAACGATGTAACTCGGTGACGAGTGTTCTCCAGATGTGTTGTTTGAAACAGCATAACTAAGCGCTTTTGCGCTCGTTCGTTGTTTGGTGCTGGTAGTGTAAAAGAATTAACTTCTATTACAGCGAATTTGCTATCTAATGGCACTTCGCTTTTTATGGTATACTACATCATCCCCCTTTAAGAAAATAATGTAAAGAAATAAAATTATTCTGAGAGAAATGTCTCTCTTGAGTTGTCTCTTACAAAGTTTTGATATTGTTGTTCGTATTTTGTTTTGTATTGATGTTGTTACAATGGTTGACTTAATTTACACTTGTTTTAACTGAACTTTTCACTCCCTAGCATAGACCAGTTTATTTTTTATATTTTTACTTTTTTTTGAGAGGTTGGGCTTGGCGGAATTCTACTTAAGCTAATTACTTCTTGATTATATTTTTACAATTCTGTTCATATGAATAATAATAGTTTTTCCTGTCGTTAACAATAATTGTAATTGATTTATTTTAGTTTAAAACAAAAAAATAAGAAAAATACGAACTGTCAAAAATAACAATACACTAAAAGAAAAATGAGAAACAAAAGAAAAGTGAAGAAACTAGCTTTTTACCTACTACGTACAATATTGCTTAAAGGGCCCTAATCAAATAAAAGTAAAACGTTTCTCACCTCAATTGCGTTGCAATCTTATTCTGTTCGATCAGCTGCAATAATAATACAGTAACTGATTGACCAATGTGAATGATCCAGAGAAAATAACAAAAAAAAAGTAAACAATCCCGGCATTGTAGATTTGCGTGTGGGAGAGATAAACAAAAACCTGTTTTGCGCCGTAGTGTTAGAGTGACTTTGAAAAAATTGATCTCATATTTTGGCTTTAGCGGTGGGAAACACTAGTCTTGGTCATTAATGATACTAAACAGCAACTGATTGACTACCTTGTAGTATTAAACATATCCACTCTATCGATGATACTTACTACTTATGTTCAAAAATATTCCTTTGACTCCATCGACAATTAACGTGTTGACAGTGTGAGAAAAAAACGCACTCCGTTATTACTTCGCGCATTTTGTCTCTCACGCTCAGTTCACGGTCGGCTGCGCTCGGATTCGGTTCGCGCGATGGGTTTACTAAGCACTGTTTTGTATCTGCTGCTACCGGCTATAGTGCTGCTGTATTTTTACATCCGACGTAAGTACGCTTACTGGTCCGATCGGAATGTTCCGCACGTACCGGGGTCGCCACCGATGGGGTCATTCAAGGGCATGGGCACCAAGTATCATTTTACCGAAATCATGGATCGAATGTATCAGCAATTCAAAAATACTGGCGTATCAGCAATCGGAATGTACCTGGGATTCAAACCGGCGGTTCTAGTGCTCGATTTGGACCTGATCAAGCGGATTCTAGTGAAAGATTTTAATCAGTTTCGGGATCGTGGGATGTATTTCAACGAGAAAGATGACCCACTATCGGCGCACCTGTTTTCGATCGAAGGGGAGCGGTGGCGATTTTTGAGGAACAAGCTTAGTCCGACCTTCACCTCTGGGAAAATAAAATACATGTTCAACACTATCAAGGACATCGGGGACGAGTTCCTGCTTTGCTTTGACAAATATGTGGAAAAGAAGCATCCGGCGGATGTAAAGGCGTTGGCTCAAAGGTTCACCTGTGATGTTATCGGATCGTGTGCCTTCGGGCTGGAGTGCAATTCACTCAAGAATGAAGGATCAGAAATGATGAGTATTGGCGATGAAGTATTGAAACCTGGACCAATCAGAACAATGTGGTTTTTCTTTTTAATGAGTTTCCGTAACTTCTCTAGAAAAATGGGATTCAAGCAAATACCGGGTAATGTTACGAAATATTTTATGGGCGTGGTCGAAAGCACAATTAATCATCGCGAAAAGAACAACATATCTCGGCAAGACTTCTTGCAGTTATTGATGCAACTTAAAAATAGAGGAACAATTGAGGACCACGAGGAGGAATCGAAAGAAACTATCACACTGAATGAAACAGCGGCGCAAGCTTTCTTATTTTTCTTTGCTGGATTCGAAACTTCCTCGACGGCTCTGTCGTTTGCGCTGTTCGAGTTGGCCGCTAATCTGGACATTCAGACAAAGACTAGGGAAGAAATCAAACGCATTCTAAAGAAGTATAATGGAAATATAACCTACGAAGCCCTCAAAGAGATGACATACCTGGAACAGGTTGTTAATGGTGAGTTTTTTTTTTTTCTTTTTGTCCCGAAGTTATAATTTCTCACAAATATTTTTAGAAACGTTACGTAAACACCCTCCTCTGGGTAATTTGATGCGCATCGCAAACGAGCGTTTCCGTTTGACCAACCCGGATATAACCCTCGAGCCAGGCCAGCTGGTGATGATTCCCGTCCACTCAATCCACCGCGACCCGGAAATCTACCCGAATCCGGAACGATTTGATCCGGATCGATTTACCCCGGATCAGGTCGAGGCGAGACACAGCCACAGCTTCCTGCCATTCGGTGACGGACCCCGTAACTGTATTGGAATGCGCTTTGCGTTGGTGGAAGTCAAGTTTGGAATCGTACAATTGCTGAGCCGCTTGCAGTTCAGTGTCAACGAACGGACTGCGGTGCCACTGCAGATCGATGCAAGGTCATCACTGCTGGATGTTAAAGGTGGAATCTGGCTTGATGTCAGTAAAATTTGAATAAAATTTTTATATTTATTGTTCCTATATTACAACTTTATCTGTAATAACTAATTTATTACTAACAATATGGTCACATCGAAATAAAACTTTCGTTTCAGTGCTACTAAAATGTGGCTTCACTGTTGGTTGTGTGCACGACAAATAAAAATCGGCTGCGCTTGCTTCGATCTCCCACGATCTCTTACGGTTAACAAATACAAACTTTAAATCTAGCAACAGTAGCGCCAGAATGATGTCATTTTGGTTTGATATAAAGCCAGAACACGATCGCATGGCAGCCATCTGGTATTGCGCTGCGAGAGCTGAGAGCTAAAAATAACCGCCTCCCGCAGCCACCCTACAGCTTCTCCAGCAGTAGCGGAACGCCACCCAGGGGTGAAACGATACCCGACTTGATGTCGATCTTCAGTGGCACAGGAGTGTTGGGGCCAAATTTCACGCGGAACTCACGCAAAATGCTTATCAATCCTACCCTGGTTTGCATTAGCCCAAACCGCATTCCGATGCAGTTGCGTGGCCCTTCTCCGAACGGTAAATACACAAACGGATGCCTTTTAGCCCGATTTTCCGCCGTGAAGCGCTCCGGATCAAAACGTTCCGGATCCGGATAGTATTGTGGATCGTTATGGATGGCATGGATTGGAATAAAAATCACAGTTCGTTCCGGTAGCTTCAAATCGCTGTCCTCAATCTGGTAACTTTTTATGGAAGTTCTAATGAGTGAATCGACCGGAGGGTATTTTCGAAGCGTTTCTGAAAATTTAAATTATGAATATTCAGGTACCAAAAATATTAAAATGATTCCTCACCATCCACAACCATGTTGAGATACTCGATGCCACAAACATTATCATAGGTTAGTTTGCCCTCCCCACAAACTTGACGAATTTCCTTCCGCAACTTATCCTGAATAGTTTGATTCTGGGCCAGTTCATATAAGCAGTTCACCATAACCGTGGATGACGTTTCGAACCCGGCTATGAAAAATATCAACGCCTGGGCCGTTATCTCATCAATCGTTATCTTCTCCTCCGGATTATTGCTGTTCTTCATCTGGATTAGTAAATTCATAAAGTCGTTCCGCTGGACATTATTTTTCTCCCGGTGATCGATCGTTCCGCGAACAAGTCTCACGAAAAATCCCTCCAAATCGTCAGGCATTGCCTTCAGCTTCAGCTTGGTAGCCACGCCCTTGAACATCATCAAGAATATCATCCACATCATTTGTCCCACCGATTGTTCGAAAAGTTTCTTCGGTATCCGGCGAAAATCACATTCCGGATCACGCAAACTATTACACTCGATACCGAAAGCACACGTGCCAATAACATCCGTCGTGTAACCCGCCAGGACATCCTTCATATGTAGCTCCGCTGCGCCCTGAACCATTTCTTCATGTAAATATTTCCTCAACTCATCCGAAACACCAAGAATAGTTTCGAACATCATCTTCATTTTTCCCGACGTAAACGTCGGCGACAACTTTGTCCGTAGCAGACGCCAGGCCGCTCCTTCTAGGGCAAACAAATGCCCAGATAACGGATCAACTTCCGGATTGTTATAGATCCCACGATCGTGGAAATTGGCGAAATCTTTCACCATGATCGCCTTAATCAGTTCCGGATCCAGCACAAGAACCGTCGGAATAATATAAAGCATCGTTCCGCCTACTGGCAGCTTACGTGCTTTAAACTCCTGATACAGACGGAAGTTAATCTCCTGCAGGTGCTCCGTACGGCTCCAGTTCTTGTAGTCGCCATAGATCATAGCCGACCTGCCGGTACAGGGGAAGTTTCGATCGCGCCAATAACTACGACGTTTGTCTAAAAACAACCACAAGCTTGCAACCGTTGCCAGCAGCACTGTAATCACTATTGCCAGCAGCCACTCCATCGCTAATGTGCGCACTAGTCGCAATCCAGCCGAATACTGACTGATTGATTGTCGGCAGCAGCGCCAGCCGAAACACTAAAAAAATCAGACAAAAAAAGAGAACCGAGAGTCAGAGAGCGGAGCTCGCATTAGACGCTCGACTCTCGCGTGGTGCGTGTAACATTTGACGGTTAGAAGGTTATGATAAAGATCACCAATTTTCAAGATAAAGGTCAATTAGTTGGCTTCTATCCGCCGCTGAGAAAAACGAAACGATTTGTCGTTAGATAAAAAAAAAGTAGGACTGCGCGAATTTCGTAACTTGTTCCCTAGAAACAAGCAAAGTTTCGATTCGATCGAGGTTTATCGGATGCCCCTCGGTTAATCCAGTTTATTTATCATTTTAATTTACCGCGATAAGAAATCAAGACTACGCGTTGCGAGATTGAACCAGTAAGCGTTATCGCCAGAAGGCCTTATCGAAAAATTTGAAAGCTCACAAAATAGAGGTGTAACAAGTTTGGTTAACTTTTTTCACAAGCAGTTAAGAATAACTTTACTGAACAGCAAACTGGAAATAGATTACTTCTGAAAGAAGACTATGTAAAAAATGATTACAGCTCCGCCTTTATTGAAGCAAAAACAATCTTCAGACAGACAAGCTCAGACAAGTTCATTTTAGTCACCTGCCAGCCTGATTTCAAACGATTTAGCCAAACCATGTTATCGATGATGATATTTGCCTAGATCCGAATGCAAGTACTGTTTTTCAGTAAACCGAATATATTCTTGTTATTACAAAAATGTACAATGCAAAAAGTAATTTATAAAGTACCTATTTGAAATAAAATAAACAATAAACAAAGATCGGGTGTTGGTAGTGAATACGTAGAACAACAATTTTTTTCATAACTTCTCGCATACGCGTATTCTACGCCTTCAGGTACGAATCTTTAAATATGTGCCTTGTTCAGATTATGGTGGGCTCTGAAAATTTTTGTTTCATGTAATGGGGAAAAATCGACTGGAGCGAAACGATGAAAACACTTATGAAGATATCGGAATAAATTCTCCGTAAGCGCTTTCAATTTGTAAGGGCAAAGCTTCAAATTTAGGTAATTCCGCACGTCGCTTGGAAAACAGTTGTTTGAAGCTAACCACATATGAGAATTTTGATTTAAAAAAATAGACAGCATAAAATTGTTCAATTTGAGGCCTTTTGTTTATTGTTCATTGTTTATTTCTTTAGCCTCATCTAACTTAACAGTCTCAATGAGGGGTGATGGGGAAAAGCCTTTGTGTATAAACCTGGAGTTTCCAGATTTACAACAAACGCGTAAAAACCCCATATCTTTTGCACAATTTTACATAAAATTACTGTTACAGAATCACATAACACAATTACAATCAAATACATAAACAGTTTTGTCGGTAGAATAAAATTGTGCTTCTAAACCTTGGGTTGCTGTCTGGAACCTACGGAGTTAGGCGGTTATCTCGGTTATGTTGCAGTGTGTACCGGAAAAAAGAGAACAGGAAGCAAATGCTTCCACGAGATAAAGAAGTAGACAGGGACTCACCTATTTCTGACAATAGACTCCAACTGGCGACGTTTCAGTTTGTTTTTGAACACCTGTACTGATATAGTGTAATCGAATAGCTCGTGAACTTCATTGAATTGTCGACATATAGAAATTATCGGTTCATTTCGTCCGTATTCGGTTCTCCGGAACTCCAATCTCAGCGGCTCTCTCCGGCGTAGGGGAATTAATGGCACATACAAATTTAACTGGTCCAGTATTATAGGAGCGTCAACAACACCTAGTAACAGTTTTGCCGCGAATATTGCTCTGATGGAGTCACGCCTGCTGTAGAGTGTTTCCAATCCAAGAAGCCTGCACCGGATGTCGTATTGCGATATGCTGGCTGCATTGTTCAATGGAAGCATTTTGAGAGCAAACCTCGTGAATTTCTTCTGGACAGCTTCGAACCGGGCGATCCAAAGATCCGTATAAGGACTCCATACTACACATGCAGTCTCGAGTGATGATCGTACAAGTGAATAGTACAGTGATCGTAAACTGTATGGGTCGGTAAAATCTTTCGTAGTCCGCATGATAAATCCCAGATTGCGATTTGCTATTGCAATTACGTTTGAGTAATGGTCGCGAAAGGTGATACCTGTGTCCAGGATGACCCCCAGATCCTTTACTGAATCTACACGCTCAAGTTGAGTGCCACAGATTTGGTAATCCCATATGATTGGTGCAGGTTTACGGGTAAACGATATAATACAACATTTTTGGGCGCTGATAGTCATGCGGTTTCTCAGGCACCAGTCTTGAAAGAGATCGATCATCCGCTGAGTTCCTTGCAGTCTTCAATGTTCCGTATTATTAGATAAATTTTTAAGTCGTCGGCGTACACTAAACTAGCAAGCGGGATATGTCGTTGAAAAATAACGAATAAATAATAATAGACCAAGGTTGCTACCTGATCGTAAACTGTATGGGTCGGTAAAATCTTTCGTAGTCCGCATGATAAATCCCAGATTGCGATTTGCTTTTGCAATTACGTTTGAGTAATGGTCGCGAAAGGTGATACCTGTGTCCAGGATGACCCCCAGATCCTTTACTGAATCTACACGCTCAAGTTGAGTGCCACAGATTTGGTAATCCCATATGATTGGTGCAGGTTTACGGGTAAACGATATAATACAACATTTTTGGGCGCTGATAGTCATGCGGTTTCTCAGGCACCAGTCTTGAAAGAGATCGATCATCCGCTGAAGTTCCTTGCAGTCTTCAATGTTCCGTATTATTAGATAAATTTTTAAGTCGTCGGCGTACACTAAACTAGCAAGCGGGATATGTCGTTGAAAAATAACGAATAAATAATAATAGACCAAGGTTGCTACCTTGGGGAACGCCAGAGCTGTTTGTGAAATAATCGGATTTCACCGCAGCAAGCTTTACGCAAAGGCGGCGGTTAACCAGGTAAGATTCTAGCCAACGCTTGAGAAATGATGGGGCTCCTAGACGGTTTAGTTTTGCAATCAGTATTCGATGGTCAACACGGTCGAAAGCGGCCTTTAAATCAGTATATACTGTGTCTATTTGATCACCTTTTTCAATGTTCTTCAGGCAATATGACGTAAACTGAACAAGATTCGTGTCAATAGAACGCCCGGGAAAGAATCCGTGTTGATCCGGCGATATGTATGATTTGGAAGCAGAAAATATGATGTTTCCAACCAGAATCTCAAGTAGTTTGGAACCTGCGCAAAGCGATGTAATTCCGCGGTAATTAGCCACATTACGTATGTCTCCTTTTTTGTGAACAGGAAACATGAACGACTCTTTCCACAGTGTAGGGAATGTAGATTCTTCTATCGAACGATTGCAGATAACAGTGAGTGGGAAACTGAGCGATTCGGCGCACTTTATTAAAATCAAAGACGGAATGCCATCTGGACCAACAGCACTTGAGGGTTCCATTTTTTTGATTGCCTCAATGATGTCACGTTCAGAGAATCTGAAGTTGCCAATGTCCAGAACATCCCGCGGGACGTCCGCCAAAGCAGTGTCGATCAGCTGAGTGGAAATCGATTCTTGGAGAAAAACATCGGCGAAATGCTTCGCGAATAAGTTGCACATTCCTTCGCTTGTATTGGCTTCATCGTCATTTAGAAAAACTGTAGTTGGTAGACCATAGTCCTTCCGTTTTGTATTCATAAAAGACCAAAAACGCTTTGGGTACTGCTTGAGATTTGATTCCATGCGCCTGGTGTACCTTACATAAAGCAGTTTGTTATACGACCTATATCTGTGGCTAGCAATATTAAATATACGTTTTGTATTGGGAGTTCTCATATTAGTAGTAGAGATGGTCGGGTATGGGAAATTTGTTACCCGTACCCGACCCGTACCCGACTCATCGAGAATTTTCAAACCCGTACCCGACCCGTACCTGAAAGAAAAATACCCGTCCTGGATTTTTATTTTATTTTTTTTTTAAATACCTGATTACCTCGTACATTTTATGCACTGATTGTCGTATGTGGTTTCTCGAGATGATGGCCGGAGTTGGGCTAGACCCGAGTGTTCATGTGAACGAATGTTAATGAACCAGAGCTCCAGGCGATGTATTGGTGCTCGAGCGTAGCATCTGTCACTGAGAACGTCCGCTCGTCTGATGTTGAAAAATTTGATCATTTTTATCACGCAGCAAAATATCTATTCATAACAGTGTACGGATAATTTGGGTTCCGTTAGTCACCTCATATTGAAATTGATCAAGGATTTCAATTATTTATTTTGTATGCATACGTATGATTCATATAAACTGCTGAAAATTTTTATTTTGTTAATTTACCCTACTAGCACAACTCGGAGAATGGTGAGAAATGCATGTCTGGTAGAGTTTAAATTAAGCGACGAGTTTTATGTGCACATCGTAGCAATCAGGAGTTTAAAATTCGGTATAACACAGATATTTCTGTTCATGCGGCAGCCCTGGTCACAGTGCAAATCAAGACCTGGGAGGGAGAAACGAATACTACACTAAAAAATTATTGAAACAAATGACACGCACATTCGTCGTTTTTTGATAGCGTGTAACTATTTTCCTGCTGTAACCCGAGTATGACTCGAACATCACGAATACTAAATGTGCAAATTTGTATGCAAAACACAGATTTTTCGAGTCAGTTTATTCAGATTTTTGAGTTTATTTATATTTACGTAGACTTCAAAGTTACAATAATTTTATAATTTCATACCTCACTATTTTGTGAAACGAAAATCAAGACTCAACCGTGATGAAGTGTATAGTTCAGAACTGTTACCAAACGACAGTTTTTTTGATACCTGAGTAATAATTACGCAGGAGGTCTGCCGAAAAGAGTTTATTTGCAAACATTGCTCACACGTTTAAACAAAAAAAATGCTTTTAAAAAAATCGGCAAACTTTCAAAACTCGTAGCTTACCAAAGGACAGAAATATTATGTTTCAGAAAATATTGTTAATTTCATTGCTTGTGTGGATGTTATTTTTTCATTTTTAATTGTTTATTTATTTCGTCAAGCAAATGTAGACTACATAAATATTTCATTACAGTTATTATTTTTAGTGTTTACAATGTTCTTGTTACGAGCTAAATATTTCTAGTGTATTTCAGACAGTTTTTAATTTGTTTTTTTTTTGACGTTGTTATGCCAATGGTTTTACAATACGAGAAAAAAGTTTTCTCGTTCTAAGATGCCGTGAAGGTGTATTAAAGCTGAGTTGTGATAATAATGCAGATGAGTCTATACGAATTGAAATAATGTCATTGACGAAGAATAGCTTTGCAAATTCGTGGCGTTGTGTTAGTGTATGCAGATTAATGAGCATGCAACGTGCTTCGTACGTTGACAGAGAAAATGCAGTCCATTTCAAGTTGCGAAGCGCATAAAGAAGGAATTGTTTTTGGACTGATCTATATGAGATTACAATATTCTACAATAGGTCTTACATATGTAATATACAATAGTTTGATAGTATACGGGTCTTGAAAGTTGTGGCTGAACCGCTTAGCAAAGCCCAGCATACTATTTGCTTTACTTATGATGAAGTTATAGTATCATAATAAGTATTTTTCGAATAAGTCCACGGTCGAGCAAAATGCAATCATTCTTCTATAGCAGCGGTTCTCAACCTTTTTTCGTCCGCGTACCCCTTAGCGATATTTTTCATTTCGATTGTACCCCCTCGCTTGAAATGCTCTCGCAGAGTGGGATAGAGTAGTGATAGATCATATTGTGGTATTTTTTCTGAAAAAAGTTTTCTCGTTCTAAGATGCCGTAAAGGTGTATTAAAGCTGAGTTGTGATGATAATGCAGATGAGTCTATACGAATTGAAATAATGTCATTGACGAAGAATAGCTTTGCAAATTCGTGGCGTTGTGTAAGTGTATGCAGATTAATGAGCATGCAACGTGCTTCGTACGATGGGTAAAAATACCCGTACCCGACCATCTCTAATTAGTAGGTATATTGTTTCAGTGCCTTTGCTCTACGACGCTTCAAAATTCGTAAGAAATTGTTGGACCATGGTGGTTTCCTCCGGGGAAGCGGAGCCGAAACGTAGTGGTGAAATGACTCATTGAGAACACTGACAAAAAACTCAACAGCACCAGAGCTGCGATTAATCCAAGCAACATGCTGACTATGACGAGAGAGAAAATATCATCGCACTCGTTTCTTTCTCTCATAAACAGCCAGCAACCATCACAGTAAGCGTGAGGTTCCGACAAGTGATTCAATATCTTGTCTCTTTTGTTGCCATTTTCGGCTTCTCATTGTCAATCGTCGTGAATATACAGAGTTCACTCGGAAATATCAGTGCAATGCAAATCAAGGTGATTTTTGGAATATCAAAAATCGTTTCAGTAGCGTGATTATGTCAGTGCTAGCTTGAAGTTTGTTGCTATCAGGATTTTTTAAAATTGATCTGCTTTGCGGTCTGTGACGATCCCAACTCAAGATATGGCAACCAATGAACTAGGTTTATAATTTCAAACCAGTGGTTATAGGTGTCGCTTGATGGGCTGGCACAACAACTCCGAGTATTCGGAACACAACCGGAACAGGTCCGCATTTTTACATTTTTCAATGAGAGGCATGGTAGGATTTTAAGCACTTCTAAGCACTGCTTTGATCATCGTTACCATGTTACTGAAACATATTCCGGTCATATATCCGAAACCAGTCGATTAACTCCGGCCATCCTCTTTGTTAAAAGAAAATATGAATAAAAACTAGGAGAAAAGCAAAACCGTTCCGAACCAAAATTGAACAGTTTCAAAGTTGAACCGTGCCAAAATTTAACAGGATCTGTATATAAATATACATACCCATACATATTTAAAAGTTTTCTGTTTTGCCACCCGCGATTCATTTTTTGCCGCGAACAACACTGTCTTTAGTTTAACATACAAAAAGCACAATATTCAAGAATCAAATTAATAAACTCATGCTGTCAAAAAACAAATAAAAATGCAATATTATTTTTCAGATATGAGATCATTTGAAAAATATTAAAAGCATTTTTTTTATTACAATTGGTGTTATGAAGAAGCATATTCTCTACTGAGAATAAAAATGAATGATCATACAGATTCATAATGTACCAAACTAAAATACGCTCAGTTACAAAACGAAGTAATAGTTGTTTAATGACAATGCTTTTAGTCGGCGTGCAGCCAAACCGAACCAAGCGTCGAAAAACATTTACCGCCGCAATTGCTGTGTACAAGCTGTTACAGAGAATTTTTGTTATAATATCGTTATCAAATGCTCAAACGATTTCGTTACTTCATAATAGATAGATTATTACTTCTCATATCCACTGGGTGTCAATAACTCAATCTGAGAAAACGGCGCTTAGTTCGGTCTGATCGCATGCCGACCATATATCAATATCATACATATCAATTGAAGAAAAATCATTGATTTTATGTTTGCTATCCTCATAACATCATGCTGTCTAAATGAACTTGATATTTCTGCTGGTTCAATCTCAGTACTGCCATACCCGAATGATCGAGAAAGATAGCAAGAAAAAAATGAGAGTGAGAGTTGATGCTAAGAAAATCATTGTAACATCGCAAACTCTTTTGTAATGAACCATGCATCGTAGTTGGCTAATTCTGGTGTTGCATCATTTTGGCGTAATGTCAGTAGTATGATATTAACTTTCCGCAGCTCTAAACAGCACTGTTGACGTTATGAACGTGCCGAAGAGAGCTCCAATCAGTATTGGTTAAGGCATAATTGAGAGCTTCAAAGTTAGCCCTGTTGAAGTCAAAACCCTTTATGACGTCGGCTGCTTCATATCGTAAAGGTTTGTTACATGCTACTGATATGGAAAGAGCAGGGTGACCTGGGTCTAGGTCGATCAAAGGAACGTCTACGGGAAGGACTGTGCACTTTGGGGTGGCGTCGGCATTGATTAACACAAGGTCTAGAATGCGATCACGGCAGTTTTTGATGCAGTTAATTTGGTTCATGTCACGTAGTGTAAAGTGGGGTGACTTTGATCACCGGGGTGACTTTGATCATTGTACCTCTTTTTTGAAAATTTGGTAAAAAAGCGCTCGTAGTGCTTGGGACTTGTCGTAATCTTCACTGATTGCGTGGATATATGTTCGCATTGCTACGATTCATGCATTTCCTGCTATTTGGTGAGTGTTTTTCCTGCTAAAATATTAATTGAAAATAAAGTGTATTTTTGGCGATTTTTGTTGCATACAAACAATCGGTTCAAGCAGATTCAAAACAACAAGGTGCAATACGTAAAGTTTTTTATTTTGTTCCCAGATTAGTTCTTAAGATGAACAAATATTATAACAATACATTTTATTGTTATTTTTGAAAGTTTTTCCTCAAAGGCAATGTTGAGTCCCAATATTCTCCACAGCGTATTACATATTTCTTATTAACAAAAACCCAAGACGTGAAGTAATATGCAAATTTGGCCAATTTCATAAGTCATATTCCTCGTGGATTAGTTTTTGATGATTTTAGACCACCTTCTCTCTCAGTCATTCATATATATTCTAGAAATTTTGTATGAATCTTGTACATTCTCCATTATAAACTGTTCACGTAGAATGTGAATGGCCCCTAAATTGCCTTCCATATTTATAAACTCGTTTACGTTCTTTAAGGCTGTTCAATTTAGTGAAAGTAGCAAAGTGTTACACCAAATTCATCAAAACAATGAAGTGATCAAAGTCACCCCGGAATGATGATTGGTGTAAAATTTTTAGAGCATATGCAAAAACAGCAAAATTGTTGCTAAACTTTTGAAGTAGTGACTGAATCTTCTTCAATGCATGCCAGTACTTATTTTAAAAATATCGAATAATATTGTTTTCAGTATATTCTGAAAATATTTGAGATACAATCAAAAAAGTGACCAAAGTCACCCCAGTTTACGGTACGGAAATATTCGTCAAGAAGGCAGCAGCCGGTTTGTGAAAAACTAGAGCAATTGGTATCAGCATACAAGAATCCTGAAGAAGCGATTGACCAGACAAGGCTAGGCTGATTATAATCTGATTGCAAGGAGTTGTTGATATCTTGTGCAGATCGCAAATGCTTCTCCAATGTTCTAACATCGCTAGAAAAATCCGGGGATAAGTATACTGCACCGATAGCAATCACACTGTCATTCATATAAACATTCACCCAAAGATGCTCAACGGAATTGTCGATAGATATTGTGGGCAAAGCTGCGCTTAGTCGGTTCGTAACAGCTATTATTACGCCACCGCCTCGTTTTTTCTTAGAGGTGTTAGAATTGCGATCATTACGAAACACAGTGAATCGGTTTCCAAACAGCTGTGGCGAGCAGAAGTGGTCGTTTAGCCATGACTCAGTGATGACAATGACGTCATAGTATGACTCGGATGCGGCAAGAAAAAAGTCATCAACTTTGGTTCTCAATCCTCTAGCGTTTTGATAGTACACGGTAAGGTTGTTCTCGTTGGTATGTGTCGAAGTTGAGCGGAAGAGACCTTGGTTTGATGATGAATCGGAGTTTGTAGCATGGAATGGAAACGAACTATCACAATGTGCGGGATCTGAAGGCGCCTCGGCGGGACATATACTATCTGTCACATTACCTGACGGAATGAAAGTTGCTTCCTCGTTGGGTATCAACAGTAAAGCTGTCTCGATGGAATTGGTACCCGCGGGCCACGGTAGTATTGGGTCGACGCGATCAGCAGCATGGAAAAGTGAATCATCATGACATTGTGCAGCGACTGTGAAGGCTTCGGATGGACATATACTATCCTCATTCATACCTGACAAAGTAGGTGTTGACTCTGGAAGGGAAGCCGAATGTTGTCCGGGTACAACGTTCTGTAGATTGAAAACGCTATCAAACAGTGCAGAGTCTGATCCCGCTTCAGCAGGAATAAAACATGTAGAATTACCTGGGCAAACTGGAATGCGCGGTGTCATCAGGAAATTCTCTGGTTGCTAGCTTGTGTAGTCGATACGTTGCTTCGCCAATTTGAGCCGTTTTTTGTTGAGCGGGCAGTTGCGACTCCACGCGGCGTGGTCAATGTGGATTGGTTCTTCATCTTGCTTGCGGAGACGGTTTTGTTCCTTGCAATTAATGCACACTTTAGTTTAGAACGGGCAATCACGAACGTTATGCTCTCCGGAACACTTAGGGCAGCAGAAAACATTTCGACAGGAAGATGATTTATGGCCGAATTGCGAGCATTTGAAGCAGCGCATAGCGTCGACAACTTCGTAGACCTGACATCTTTCCCATTCGACATAGACATACCGTGATTTAATCAATGAGTCAAAAGCCACTGCGTTACATTCTAACACAGTAGTGTACGATTTACCAGACGTGCTGTTTATTTCATTTATTCGTAGCAGCTTCAACTCAGCCAAGTCAGGTAGACGATTTTGTTTTTTTAGCTGATCAACTAAGTTGGTGGGTTTCTCAGAGATGCCAACAACTTTTACTCGAGGTCTCAGTGGTTTCTGAGTGTCGACTTCGTATTTGTCAGAAAGAGATTCACGAGCGACACGCACCATGTCTTTAGCAAGCTCGTTTGAATCGCATCGAACAACCACTTCGCCATTGCACAATGGTCGGAAAATTGAAATTTTCGGCCAAAATTCATTTTTTTGTATTAAATTGTTGGATTTCCACTGCAGATGATTTTGACATATAAGAAAAGTTTTGTACTGACAAGGGGCTGTCTATAAACCACGTAAACTGAGGTAAATGTCTTGTTTTCGAATAAACGTAAATTACTCGTTAGTGAAACGAGATAAACGATTACTGTTTTCAGCAAAGATGCACATATTAGTAAAACGCTTCTTATAGCTTTGAGAGTTAGTTCGAGATTTGTCCGCATAGATGGCGCACGAATCTAACTTTTGATAGGAACATCCAAGAGATATGGTTTCTTCAGCAAAGTTGTAAAGCTATTCAATTCAAACAAAACTACTGAAGACGAAACGATTTAGCAAATCCCGATTTTAGAGCCACCAAATGTTGATACAGTTATCTATGGTTTTGGTTTGTAAAAACTGTTTATAACATTATAACATTCATAACATTTTCTGTTCTACACAGTAAAAAAAATTTACATTGCTTTAAATGCACATAAAAGAAAAATTGGAAACCATGTAATATTCTGTGTGGCATTATATTCACATGCAAAGTAAATGAATATATTGTGAATTTGCATGCATATTTATATTCGAAGCTTTAAGTTTATATCGATTAACGTACAAATTTACATGGCCGGAAACGATTCTGTATTGTGCATTATTTACGGTGTGAAATTGTATATGTTTTGCACCTTATGTGCTAGAAATCGTTATGTGCTTCATTTGTATTAGTTGTAAATTTCATTTTTTGGTGCTGTGTAGGTTGTATGAACAAACTCACTAAATCGATCTTATTAACTTCCTCGTAAGACATTGCTCGCTGATTCGTAAAACACTTGAATAAAACTTCAGAACTGTAAAGCACACATGAAACTTTGTTTCCTCCACATACACAAGCAATCAGACCGACTAAAAGGGAAGAAGTAGAATCAGTCAGCCATAAAAGACATATGAGCCGCATGATTCAAGAGCATAACAATATGTGTGAGATTGCGGGTTTACGCGTGGGAGTAGTTGTGAGATTGACGGTTAACTCAATGGAATTTTGTGTATGAAAAACCTGACTGCAATGTTGGAAAGTTCGATCATGAGAACCTCCATTTGTTTATGCTGTATGCCGACATATCCGGTACACAGCTTCTACTTCGGCTATAACTCACGAGTAAATGCCCAAATGCAAGCTCGAACCATTTGTTTAACTCTGGAAGTGATATTTGTGATTGGTGAGAGAAGTTTGCGTGTGGTGTTTCATGGCCGTGTTTTCATAAAAAAAACACTGGGAATCATTTTTGGGATAATAATTCATTTTTTTATTCGGTTTAGTATGATTTCACATGAATAATCGCTAAGTCTCTTAGCGATGTTGTAATGGGTCAACAAAATAAATTTCAGAAAAAAACTTTGGGTTGATAAAAAAAACATCGTTTGAAAATAACAAAGATACACGCGAAAATCAATTTATTGCTAATATTAACCATATTTTTTTTCAAACAAAATGAAAATATATTTTTTACTTAAGTGTGTACAACTGAATAATAAAACTCTAAAAAATTACATAAAAAATTAAAAATTTTAAATTATCTTTTTCTACAAAAACGCAAATTTTCCGCAAACTTTTAACACATATTCTTGAAGGGCACAAGTAGGGCTCTCAGACACACTATCAGGTGCTGTGCTTACACGTGCTTACATTTAATGTTTTTGATGGTCAAAATTAGGAAAGTTACGCATATTTTCAATGTGGCCTGCGACTGACTCTGTAGGGTTGAAATCCATTGTCCATACTGTTTTACGAAACTAATTTAATAAGCTTTCAATCATATGTGAACATACCATGATAGCTTTAGTAGGTTTTTATACATTCCAAAATATTCAGGAAAACTATTTTTCTCCGATTCTGAAATAGGTAACTTTGAAGGCATTTTTCAACATGAACCGTTTTTTGTATCAAGATTTCATTCAAAAATTATGAACGATCCTGCTAAAGACTCAGTGGCATCGGTTTCAGCTGACGCAGATTTGGCTTGTTGGGCAGGAACTTTTCGAATATTTTGGACTGTTGATTGTACATTCTTCCCAGCAACATCAGCATGAGACCACACCGTGACCGAGGCGCAATTTTTAACATCATCAATAGACTTTTTCACAGTTGAAAGCAGACGATTTTCGAATGCATCGAGCTGTTCTTTTAGAACCAGATTTAATTTTGATTCACTGGCTGTCACACAGCCTTCTAATTTTTCCACTTTCAGGAGCAAATCTGTGCATTTCAGCAGTATGTCATTAAGGCAGGTCAAATTCTGTCTGCACTCAAAGCAAAAGTATTTCAGCGCAACATTTGTTTTCATAGCAGAAACAGCAGAGACTGACGAATCACAGCATTTCGAGTGGTAAATTTGCTCGCAGCCGCCGAAACAAAAGATACGGTCAGCCTCATTAATAATCAGATCAGAGCACACATTGCACTGTACAGCAGTCAGTGTAGGGACAAAACCGTCAGTTGCGGCTGCCCGAAAGCGGGCTTTAGAGAACAATACCTTCTCCAAATAGATCAGTCTTTTGAAACCAAAAGACAATAGAATGCGCACGCACAGGTGTGTGTGTCGTATATCTCAGGAAAATGCAAACTATGTTGATTCGATTCCGTTGTAAACCAACATACCATACAAGGGTTGCTGGGGCCACGTACAAATGTGTGTCAAATGCAAGCTTGGAAACGGGCAACACTTTCATTTGATTCGTTTCATCTGGTGCGTCGCAGTCAGGGCCAGATTTACGATTTTTCTGGCTCGGGACCTGGAGCCCGAGTTCAGTTTAGGGACTCAAAATAAAACAAAACCGTTTTTTAATCGTAAGTGCGGATTTACAAGGCTTGTAAAACCTCTGTTTTAGTTTATTTCTCGCTGAAAGCCTGATCAATTATATAAACAACACTCAATTCCTTCAATACATCGTTTTTGCAACATAAAAACACCAAATTTTGAGCAGATTCATTGTCGATTAGGGCCGTTTTCCAGTTGTGTTCCAAATCTTTAAACTTAAAAAAACGCAATGCAACAGAAAAAAAAATTTATTGTGGAGCCCCCCCTCATAAATCCAACTCTGGTCACAGTATAGGCTTCCGCTCGTAAATGCAGAACAACCGTCGGCTATCGCATATAGAACAAATGGTAATTTAACATTCGCACATCGTAAAAATGCACACTTTCATTCGTTTGGCGATGTTATTTCGTTTTATTCTTGTCTACTTCATCTACGTATCGTACCATGTGTGCCGAAGTAAACACTGCTCACTCTATCAGTCGTTATTATAATTAGTATTTTCGTTGTGAATATTCATTTATTTTCGTGAATATTATTTGATTATGATCTTTACGTTATTTGTGGTCTTAGCGTGCTCTAATTTAAATTTTGGACTTTCGTTTCACTGAAATATCGGCGTGTCATTGTTGCCAGTTGACCCTTCCCATCCGCCACAGGTGTGCCTCAGGGCTGCTCTCAACCTCAAAAAGCAAAGCAAAGCCTTGGTGCTACATTCCGATTCGGAACTTGACCTTCTGTTTACTATACACAGACTTCGCAGCCAACTGTTAAGTGTACAGGACAATTGCGGGGCTAGCGCTACGATCCTACTGACACTAACAGTCTCTCCCGAGTCAAGACTCGAACCTACGACGACTGGCTTGTTAGGCCAGCATCGCACCTCGAGACCAGCTGGGGAGGCTCTCAACCTCACATACCTCAAAATACGAATGATAAAACAAGACAGCTTTACTATAAGAATATTGACTACGCTTCTCAGACTCAGACAGCTAAACGTGGTCGTAACGCAGTACAGAGAGCTTTACGCTGCCATAGAACGAATAGCACTAAGGATGATTTCAAGCGTATAGTATTCTGTATAAATCTCACGTACTCAAATGTTTTGCTGCGTCAGCCTTGTAATATCTGGGGTTTTGTTGACAGTAAAAGAAAAAGCTCGAGCATCCCTTTCAACGTGTTTCTAGATGATAAGGAACCTTAATCCCTCGATGAACCCTCTGAAATATTTGCGAAACACTTCGCGTCAGTCTTTGAACAGTGAACGTCTTCAAGGCTGGGAACAAGCGGGACATAAGAAACTAGCGTTCCTCGGCACTGTCCAAGCTATTCGAGATCATCCTGAGTGAAGCCATCTGAAATCGCTCCCAAAACTACATTTCAACTGACCAGTATGGATTTATTACCGGGTGTTCGGTAATTACTAACCTCCCCAATTTTACTAGTACATGCATCAACGCACGCACTAGAGGAGAAAGCGCAAATCGAAGTAATATATACGGGCCTGAAAGCAGCATTCGATAAGATCGTAGTTTACTCGATCGAGAATTGCCACCGTCTACAACAGGCTTAATTCTTTCATTGACTGGTGCCGTCAGAATGAACTTATTATTAGTGTTCCAAAGTGTGTGGTGATGACGTTCCACCGCTTCATGAACCCAACTCTACTGTATTGACAATGTGACTTCTCGCAGAGTTGATCGTGTGACAGATCTTGGTGGACTGCAATCTCTGCTACTCTTCGGTTGCATCAAAAGCAAAGCGTCAACTGGGACTCATCTCCAAGATAACTGTAACTCTAAAAACGCTGTATTTCTCGTTAGTGAGACCTATCCTCGGAAAATGCATCCATCGCCTGGTCTCCCTATAATGTAGTTTGGAAACATAAAATTGAGTGTGTTCAAAAAATGGTGAGAATTGCTCCAAGTAACTCACCGTGGCGTGAGCCATTTAGTTTACCACCCTATCCACAGCAATGCATGCTGTTGACCCCAAACACGCTGGAAGATAGAAAGAAACTGCTTACTTACCTTACCAATCAGACGAGAGCCGTGGTGGCTCATGCTGTATCAAGAATTTGTCGGGTTTTGTACAGCGTTAACTTTGTGCGTCGTTGCACTCGACACGATCGAAGTGAAACGTAGGCACGATTTCGAGCGTGGATGCGTCTCCGAATCTCTTTTCTGGTGTTATTGCCGGTGGTCACCAGTGTCCTCAAACACACGAACTCGTCAACCACCTCAAGCTCATCGCCGTCTACAGAGACCTGAGTTGGGAGGCTAATGTTGTTCTCCTTGGAGCCTCTCGCTAGCATGTATCTCGTTTTCGACGCATTTATTCGCAGTCCAATTCGTCCGACTTCAGCTTTCAGTCAAGCGTAAGTTTCCTCCGCCTTCCTAGAGTTTCCTAGAGCCTTCTTCGAAAGGGGTCGAGAGTATCCCCGAAACACACACGTAGCACATCACTTGCGCCATGGTGGCCTTGATCAGTCGAGTCAGTTTATCCGGAAATCCGTTGTCGTGCATGATCTCGATCGACTGTATCATAGGCCGCCGTGAGATCGATGAAGATGTGATGTTTAGGCACGTTGTACTCGCGACATTTCTATAAAATCTGTCGGATCGAGGAGCCTGCTTGGTACTGGCCCACGAACCTCCTGGTTAAAGGTGGTAGACGACGGAACAGGGAATGTGAGAGTATTTTGTAGGCGGCATTGATTAGCGAGACACCGCGATAGGTGCAGCACTCCTGCCTGTAGCCCTTCTCGTGGATGGGACAGAAGAGTCCATCCATCCACTTGTGTAGCAGGTTTTCCTACTCCTAAATCCTGGAAATGGTCAATTGCAGCGTTCTAGCCAGCGTCTATCTCCCATGTTTCAAGAGCTCGCTTGGCAGTCTGTATTCGCCTGCGGTTTTATTACAACCTGTCGCTGACCGCCTGCCACTTGATCACACGACTCTGCATTCTGCCCAGCACTATAAGGCCGGTACCCAGCTCATTGGTTGTACCGCCGCTCTGGTAGTACTGTTTGCTGCGGCCTCAGCACCCTCCTCACTTTCTCTCCTTTTCGGCAGAGCTTCTGGAGCGCAACGATGTCGAAGTGGCGGGGTGCTAGCTGATCCAGCAGAATCCGGTCGCCACCCAGGCCGTTGAGAGATACAGTTCCATGTACCAAGCTTCCAATCGTTGTCTTTATTTCGGCGCCTAGGTCGTAGCCAATTGCTCCAGTCCGTATTCAATTCTTGATTGTTTGTAGTATTTTGTTTCGGCATGCTGCCTTACTAGGGCTGCGGATGTCTAGTCTCGCGACGGGGCTGCCGACTTGGATGTAGCTGGCGAGACACCGCATTTCTTGACTCAGCCGACCGCTCCGTATCGGACGCTGTTTGAGCCGCTCCTAACATGGAGGACAGACGCAGCTCCCCCTTCCCTTGGCTGCTCGTATCCCAGTCGGCACCACGTGGAGGCAGGGATAGGAGTTGCCTACCTTTGGACCACACTGGGGTCGATTTTATGCCGACTAGTACGGGTGTACTGCTCATATGTCCGACTAATAATAAGAAGGGACACAGACTCCACTATAGCAACTATCGAGGCTTAACCCCTCTCAATTATAAAATTGCAGACGCATTATCTGTTTGAAAACTTCGTAGCGGCGTACGATTCAGTGAAACGCAACGAGTTGTGGCAGATTTTGTTAGATCGTGGTTTCCCTACATAACTATCTATGCTGATAAGTGCGACTCTTGACTTTTCCACATCATTTTCACACCATCTTCTAGCAACACATTGCTAGAAGACACTTGAAGAGCTGCGACGTTGTCACTGATCTTGGTGTTATATTGGACACTATACTTACATTTAGACAGCACTATACCTTGATTATCAATGAAGTCAACCGAAAACTCGGCTAAGTTATGAGAATTTGCAAGGAATTTGATGATCCTGGTACCTCTAGAACCCATTCTTGCTCACTGATACGTTCCATACTGGAGTCTACCTTCACGGAATGGGTAGCTAGCTTCGATCCCGCAGTCTACAGATCCTCACGAAATTTGCACTTTACATGACACTGATCCTCCCGGTGGCGCTCACCGGACATGAATCGTTCACGTGGAAGGAGGTCGATCAATGAGTGCTTGGAGTCGTTAGCGTAGAATCCTACTGTCAATGGCTAGCTAGAAAATGGACTGTGGCGCTAGCGCATGGATAACGAACTGTGCAAAGCTTACAAACTCGCTGATATTGTTAAGCTGATGAGATATGGCAGATCAGCGACTGTCAAACATCATATTCAATCGTGACCCGGATTGAGGCCGACAATTTCAAGGCAGACCAAACATGCGTTGAATGTGTACTGCCATCGAGGTTTGTTTGTTTGTATTCTGGATTTGGACACACGTGTCAGTAGTTGAGTCAAAAAAAAATTGAAAATTTGCATTAGTAGTTTTAAGGCATCTAAATATTACAAAAGTTCACATCGATGGACAACGTAATTCTAATTCCCTAACAAAAAAAGGCTCCTAAAAATATTCAAGCAGTTAAAATT
This sequence comes from Wyeomyia smithii, assembly GCF_029784165.1. NCBI lineage: Eukaryota > Metazoa > Arthropoda > Insecta > Diptera > Culicidae > Wyeomyia > Wyeomyia smithii. Next base: position 174,374,618 of record NC_073694.1, read on the forward strand.
TTTTTTGGCAATACTGATATAAGGCTTCTAGTTATAAAAACGATCACTAAAACATTGCCGAGAGTTGTGAAAACTGTGTAACCACCGGATAGCGACTTGCAAATTTCACAGTGCAAAACAATACTGTGGTGCTGAACACTCGCACAGACGGCGACTTTCGTGTTCGGCAATAATGCACGAATAGTGCGAAATACAAATCGTAGAAAATAACATACATAACATGCGTTATTATTTTCATTTTGACAACGCAGTAAGTGGACCAATTGTTGACCAAACAACAATTAAATAAACCGTTATTTGAGGGCTTTCATATTATTAAGTTTGAATTCATATTTGAGTTTACTCTTTCGCGTTTGAGGTTCTAATGCGAACATTGGCTTAACGTAGTTCTACGTGAATCATGCGGTCGTATCGCATATACAACCCTTGTATTTTTTTCTGAATCAAATATTCTTATCATGCCTATTAGTTAAACAAAAGGTGAAAAATATGAAGACCTCAATAACCTCATAACGTTAGAAGCAATCAAATGTCATTGACAACTGTAAACATCAAAAATAAACATTTCAGGAGTTAGAACTGAAAGAAATATGACATGTAAATTAATGTTTTCTACAAAAACAGAATAATCCCCAAGAGAAAATTAGAAAGAGAGAATTGATAGAGTTAGTATTGAGTTAATTAATAAAATATAAGGAGGAACAGTTTACAATAAAAATGAGCAATTCTCGCTGAAACTAGGCCACTAGGTGCACAAGGTCTTTCAAATTTGATATAAATGCACATAGTTATTAGAAATAGAGAAAAAATGATAGCGCCATTTTTGTTTGATCGAATTTGTTTACCCCTTGGTCACCAAGGGGCGGAACAGTTTTCAGAAAAGTTGATATTTTAGCAATTCTTGATGAAATTCGTTATGTAAAGTACTACAAGTAGCACTTTTCTGTAAAGAGGAATGATGGGGCTTTCATTTGAAGTGATTAGAATTCAGGCCGCCATCTTGAATTTGGCCGCCATCTTGGATTATAACAGAAAAATGCAATTTTGACCATGTTCGCAACTACCGATTTTCGATCTGAGACTAGCATTGGAAAACTGAGAAAAAATGCTATAATATGCAAGAAAAAGTTAGGTGAGCATCAGTGTTAACCCATCAATTGAAGCTATTTTCCAAGCTGAGTTTCAAAAGATGCCAAAATTTTGTGACTTTCACTTCCTCATTTTATTGCAATCCTAACACACGTAAACATTTTGTGGGTGTGTTAGCCTATTCTACTACCTCCGCAAATAAATTCACGTCCATAAAACTCTAATCAGCAAGCTTTGCCCATTTAAGCCTATCACTGTTTTCGCCCAGGGCTTAGATAACTCACACGCTATCTGGTATTGCTAGTGCTGGTGATGATGACCATGATAAAAGAATTCATCATCATCATTAATCACGATGACGCGGCAGCACGGCCCGGCTGTTGTTCCCTTTCATAACAACGCCGTTCTCCAGTACGCACCGAAGCGTTGAAGTGTACACTCGAAATCACGTGATGCTGTTGCTACATATTTTGCTGGTGGGGTTTTTTGGGCTGGCCATTGCCCTATATCGGTACATACGTAATCGGCATCGGTTTTTCGCTGATCGCGACTTTCCCTGTGCTCCGAATCCGGATTTCCTCTTCGGACATGTCAAGGGAATGTTTACCAGCAGGCACGCCTGTTACATCAACCAGGAGCTGTATCAGAGTTTCAAAGGAAAAGGTGAACGTTTCGGAGGGTTTAGTTTCTTCACAATTAACTCGGTGATGGTGGTGGAACCGGAACTGATCAAGTCTATTCTGGTGAAAGATTTTAACGTCTTTCACGATCGAGGCATTTACTGCAACCCGAAAGCGGATCCCCTGTCCGGGCATCTGTTTCTGCTGGAAGGACCTCAGTGGAGGTCACTGCGACAGAAACTAAGCCCAACCTTCACGTCTGGACGAATGAAGGGCATGTTTGGTACAATCTTAGGTGTGGCGGACGAATTTAATCGATTCCTGCAGGACAGCTACAAACAGCAGCCGGAGATGGAGATGAAGGAAATTTTGGCTCGATTTACAACCGATGTGATCGGTAGCTGTGCCTTTGGATTGGACTGTAACACGTTAAAGAATCCAAACTCGGACTTTCTTAAACATGGCAAAAGAGTGTTCGAGCAGAGCGTTTTAGATGTGGCAAAGTTTGTATTTTGTTCAGTGTTCAAGAGTGCAGCGCTTGCGGTAGGACTTAAGCTGACACCCGATTCGGTTGAGAAGTTTTTTATTGGTTTGACACGAGATACGGTCGAGTACCGTGAGAAAAATAACATTAAAAGAAACGATTTCATGAATCTGCTGTTGCAAATAAAGAATCAGGGCTACTTGGAGGATAAAGCGGGGGAAACGACCTCACCGGATTCTGCTGGTATGACGATAGAAGAGTTGGCGGCTCAGTGTTTCGTATTCTTCGTTGCTGGCTTTGAAACTTCATCAACGACTATGAATTTCTGTTTGTACGAGTTAGCCAAGAATCCGGATATTCAAGAACGATTGAGGAGCGAAATCGAAACCGCAATCGCGGAGAACAATGGTGAAATTACGTATGACTTGTTGATGGGTATCAAATATCTCGACAACGTTGTGAACGGTAGATTTCCACCGAGTAAGGTTCAATCAACAAATGCACTAATTGTTATTCTTTTTAGAAACTCTGCGAAAATATCCCCCAGTGGAGAGCTTGAACCGAATTCCGCTGGTAGACTATAAAATTCCCGACAGCGAGCATGTCATTCCCAAGCAAACAATGGTGGTAATTCCGGTATACGCGATGCATCACGATCCGGACATTTACCCCGAGCCAGAGCGTTTCGATCCGGATCGGTTTCTTCCGGAGCAGGTGCAATCACGCCATCCGTACACGTTCATACCGTTCGGCGAGGGACCCCGTATTTGCGTTGGGCTCCGTTTCGGGGTAATGCAAACCAAAATCGGCCTGATGACGCTGCTGAGACACTACAAGGTTTCACCGTCGTCCCGAACGCCCGATAAGTTGTTGTTCGATGCTAAGATGTTTGTGCTCTCGCCACTCGGGGGAAATTATCTTCGGATCGAAAAAATTTCAGCTGAACAATAGGAGAAGTAAGGCAGTGCATAAATTAAATTTATCCAGTACTTCACGTTTATAAAATAGAGTTTTTTTTAACAATTCATAGTTCTATGTTTTGAAATTTGATTTTGCGTGTGTCACGAAGTAATTTTTTTCTACCTAACAGCGATAAAGAATTTTCCAACTAACCTAACAGTGTGGAAAAAATAATAGTATTTTAATGCAAAAATCTGCCGAAGAAAACCACTGCCCAAGACCTTCGATACTCTATCTCTTTCAAATTTATGTTATTAAAATTCACTCTATTGTCTTATTTTAACCCCTTAATGCCGTAATTAATTTTAATATGGACTTCGTAAAAATCACTATGAAGCTTTATAAACATTTATTAGAGCTTTTTAGAGGTTCAACTGAAGACCGTCTAAAGGCGGCACTGGGCAGATTGGGCAGAGGGATAAATGCAAAGTTTCCCAATCCAGTCCATTCTTGTTTGAATTTTTAATTTTATTCCAAGTGTGTCCTAATGAGGTTATATTTTTATAAATTTCGCAACGCTTATAAGATGGAAGTGGGATACTCTTGAGCGTTACAAATTGTTACATAATCCTCACGTTACGAAAAATCACAAGAAAAGCTATTACTCTACTCCACAAAGCAATCTCTCCAACTGTTTAATGTAATTTTTATTTTATGGGGGGGGGGGGGGTGGATCAAACTTTTTTTTTCTTTGCGTTTTGTAATTTATAGATGTTGTCTAATGTATCTCGTCTTGATATTATTATTTTGCTTGAAAACTAATTTCGTCTATACTACAGTGATTTTTCATGCTTCAACTTTATTATTTTATTTTCATTTCTCTTATTTTCATACCTCACGATCACACTCTGTCACGTTCGTCATGTGTAGTTATTTCGAAATATTTTTTTTTTTTTCATAATTCACGCTTTGCTCAGCTTTATACTGTTCTGTTTCGGGTTGTCACTTTGAAAATTTAGTTCCAACTATCGTTAATTTTATTACATATGGGACTTTCCATCTCAAATGTGCAAAATAGTACAAAAGTGTCAACGATCTCATGTCATGTAATGGGTCATTATGTAAGGTCTCCTTGTAAAAATCCCAACCTTGATGCTGATTGGTTTACCAGTTTGCGTTACGTCATGAATCAATTGAAGAAAATCCATTAATTATGTAAGATAAAAATTACTCGTTTTCTCCGAAACTTTCCGTATGGGTTTGCAACGCTAGGCCGCAAAAAATAATAAAACCTTGAAATACATGTATGTATTCTATACCATCTTGAAAACAACAAATTACACTGACATAC